>NC_041382.1:501426437-501506123 GCF_002162155.2 Triticum dicoccoides | reverse complement strand
GTCATCTTAGTAGGCCCACAAGTTAGCCTCCCACAATGGTGTGTCCCAGCTAGCAGGGGAGTATTCATTTTTTGTGCGTAATAACGAGGCACTTCCTTTTGTGCGAAGATATAGCTGGTGGGTCCGAGCTGACAGCGGGGGGGGGGGGACGTTTTTTTCAAGAAATACAGAGGCCCTTCCGGTGGGTCCCGGCTACCAGGTGGAGGAATCATTATTTTGCGTGTAATAAGGAGGCATTTCCTTGTGTGGACCCCTACTTTCAGCCTCTTTCGATGGCTGTTGTTTGTTGACCATGTTGACCTCATCGCGCTGAGAGCACAAACGCGGTGGACAAGGGCGAGGCCCGGGAAGGGAACGACCCGGAGCCGGCGAAGCCACCACAGTGGATGCCCATGCTGAGGGGTGTACGAGCGCTGACTGGTCGGCTGCGGGGTGAGTATGACGTCATCGAAAAATAACAGGATGTGCGGGTGGGTAGAGGGATGGCCTGGCGGCAGCACAACCAGCAACAGGAGGAGGGAACAGGTAGTCCCGCCGGCACTGGTTTGGGCGGCTGAAGCAGGAAGATCAGAGATTTAAGAAGCATGGCGTCCGTTGGATGGACATCCAACAATCACTACTCCGTGTTAACTAAGTTGACAAAGCCTTGCGTACGCGTCAAAAAAAACTTTAGGACAGCGTCATCGTCAACCTAGTAGGCCCAGAAGTCAGCCTCCAAATCTGTGGAAAACAACATACAACCCATTAGCCATTATTTTCAATAATTTACAGCCCAATTGCTAATTCTTAAGGATATTTGAAGCCCATATTATTTTTATTAGCATTACAGACCATATATTCTGGGCACTGCTAAAAAAATTGAACGAAAATTTTCATATTTCGGTGGGGTCCGAGCTCTTTTAATCACGAAATTTTGAGTCGCGTTAAAAATAATTTTTAAAAAATTATATCAAAATAAAATTCAAAAAACAATTCTCCGCAAAAAATGAATGAAATTTAAAATCTTAACTAGCAAGAGGCCCGTGCGTTGCACTGAACATGAAGATGTATTTGTATGAGTAGTTTATCTTGTGGGAGAAAAGACGATCTTTTAATGTAATTGCCAGTTGGCTTTGGTTTTTATAAGAGTAGAGAGTAGAGAAATCCAGAAAAATGATATTTTAATGTAATTACCGATTGCCTTTGGTTTAAACATTATAGCCCATTTCTTACAACTTATAGCCCATTTTCTTGGAAGCCCATTTCTTACTACTTTACATCCCTCCCTCCTCGTCTTGAAAGATTTGCTGCCCTACAGGGCTGAAAAAAGCAAGTATGCCTCGGTTTTGGTGTTCTCCAAAAAAAACAACTAGGCTAGCAATTTTTAGAAAGAAAAAAGATATCAACTGGGCTCGTCATGTGCTTACATAAAAGCGTAAGCGTGGGCTAGACGGGCCACAGCGCGCGCATAGCGCGCATTTGAGCTCCGTCTCTGAAACTAAAAAACAACTGGGCGAGCTGCTGGGTCCCTGGTGTTATCTGCTCGTTGTGTAATTTTAACAAAACCGCCACCGCGCCGGCCTATGCATCGGCGGTGTGAGATGAGATGTCGATGACTTGTCCTGGCTTGTAATAACAAGGCACCTGCTTGCATAATGCAATGACCCTGGTGGGTCCCTACTGTCAGCCTCTCCATGTACAGTCATCTCCTGATTCCTCTTGGTTGTTGACCATGTTGACAACGCCAGTCGGAGGTGGGCACAGTGAGCGAACGAAGGCGGAGAACGACGGCGAGGCCTCAGATGGGAAGGAACCGCAGTCGTGGAAGATGCGGCAGTGTAGTGGCATGTGGAGGGGAGTACGAGGGCAACAACATGCAACTCAAGCTTACAAACGGTACAAAAAGCCCAAGGATTAATTGTTCATCAAATTTTTAGAAAAAACCCATATTGAACATGGCAGTAACATCTAACCCAACCACTCTTTTTCACAGTCACGAACAAATGGATCAGTCTGATCCATAAAATCAACATCCTATGCATAAAAATTTATTGCACGATGACTACAACTTATGGTAAATAGAAGCCGAGCACGTTTAGAAGCCCATTTGTCCACCTGAAACTTCTTTTTTTTTTCTCTTCAACGTGTCCGTCCGTGAGAAATCTCTTGCGGTAAAACTTAAGCCTCAGGGACAATAGTAACCTCGCATCCAACAAGAAGAATATGACAAAGCTTCTGTTTGCCTGGTTGGATGCATATCCTTCCATCGTTATTGTCCTCAAACGAATGTCATGAGAACTGAGAAAATCCTGGTGCTTATTACGCCACTGATTGGTTATACGTTTTTGTCCATGTGCTTGCAGTACCTAAGTAGACATGAAGATTTGAAAACAGTTAAGGTCTGAAAAAAGAGTATGTCGAAAGAGCAACAACTGAACGGTTAATTCTGGTACAATATATACAGTCTTTCAATGTGCATGAAATCATCACCTCCATATATAAATTCTCCAGAGACCGAAAGCATCATGGCAAGCCAATAATTATGTTCAGATCATAACTATACATTTCGATACATAAGATCTTGACAAAATCCAGCAGCATTGATAGGCTATCCATGGACGAACTCTTCATTGAGCATATAACATAATATTAGTACCCAAAGTGTACTCCAAGATGATATAAAACTTATGCGCACAAATGAAAAATGCAGCTTATGATTACAAATGTGTAGATGATAATATACGGTATTTGAAAAAGTGAGGAGCCAAACACCAACTCTTTGTGGTCATTAAACGGATCACGAATTATACCCAAGGTCTCCAGTTTGGGCGTAGAGATGACAGTTATTTGCGAAGGTTTATAACAATTATCAAGGAGCAACCTTTCAAGTGAAGGGGCATCTTCGATGATGAGCTGCTATCCTTCAAAAAAAATTCCAATGCTTTTAAGGTGAGGCGACTTTATTTGGATACAACTGATAGGGATTTCTTGTAACACCCACGATGCGGCTATATCTCCCATGTGTCGGAGCACGACTTAGAAGCATTACCACATAGTAGGAATGTCGCAAGAGGGGTAATCTTTACACATCTCATGTACTGAATAAGAAAGGGGTAAAGAGTTGGCTTACAATCGTCACTTCAAACAATACATGAATATAGTATTACATCATCCAGATACTATCAATGTCCGACTACGGAACCAAATAAAGAAAGACAACCCCTAATGCAAAAGATCCCCGATCGCCCCGACTGGGCTCCACTACTGATCAACTAGAAACGAAACAACACAACGAACACGATCTTCATCGATCTCCTCCTTGAGCTCGATTGCATCACCTGCATGGTATCATCGGCACCTGCAACTGGTTTTGGAAGTAATCTGTGAGTCACGGGGACTCAACAATCTCACACCCGCGAGATCAAGACTATTTAAGCTTATGGGTAGGAAAAGGTAGTGAGGTGGAGCTGCAGCAAGCACTAGCATGTATGGTGGCTAACTTATGCAGATGAGAGTGAGAAGAGAAGAAAAGCACGGTCAGGAACTAGAAGTGATCAACAAGTGATCCTGAAGCTACTTACGTTCAACCATAACACAAGAACCGTGTTCACTTCCCGGACTCCGCCGGAAAGAGACCATCACAGCTACACACGCGGTTGATGTATTTTAATTAAGATAAGTGTCAAGTTCTCTACAACCGGACATTAACAAATTCACATCTACCCATAACCGCGGGCACAGCTTTTGAAAGTTCAAAACCCTGCAGGGGTGTCCAAACTTAGCCCATCACAAGCTCTCACGGTCAACGAATGATATTCCTTCTCCCAGGAGGACCCGATCAGACTCGGAATCCCGGTTACAAGACATTTCGGCAATGGTAAAACAAGACCCGCAAGACCGCCCGATGTGTCGACATGCCAATAGGAGCTGCACATATCTCATTCTCAGGGAAACACCGGATGAGACATCCTACGAGTAAAACCAACCCTCAAGTTTCCCCGAGGTGGCCCCGCAGTCTACTCAGTTCGGACCAACACTTAGAGAAGCACTGGCCCGGGGGGTGGTTAAAATAAAGATGACCCTTGAGTCTGCAGAACCCAAGGGAAGGTGATAGGTTGTTAGTGCAAATGTAAAACCAAGGGTGGGCCTTGCTGGAGGAGTTTTATTCCAGGCGAACTATCAAGGGGTTCCCATTATAACCCAACCGCGTAAGGAACACAAAATCAAGGAACATAACACCAGTATGACGGAAACTAGACGGCAAGAGTGGAACAAAACACCAGGCATAAGGCCGAGCCTTCCACCCATTACCAAGTATATAGGTGCGTTAATTAAAATAAGAGATATTGTGATATCCCAACAAAAATCCATGTTCCAACATGGAACAAACTTCATCTTCACCTGCAACTAACAACGCTATAAGAGGGGCTAAGCAAAGCGGTAACATAGCCAAACAACGGTTTGCTAGGACAAGGTGGGTTAGAGGCTTGACATGGAAATATGGGAGGCATGATATAGCAAGTGGTAGGTATCACGGCATAGCAAAAGAGCGAGCAACTAGCAAGCAAAGATAGAAATGATTTCGAGGGTATGGTCATCTTGCCTGCAAAGTTCTCCGAGAAGACGAAAGCTTGATCCTTGTAAGCATACTCAACGTGTCCTTGATCACATACTCGTCTCCCGGCTCTACCAAAAGCAAGAACATGAGCAAAGGAAACGACAATCAACCACGTGCAATGCGCAAGCAACATGATGCAAAACATGGCATGATATGCGGGATGTGATATGCAATGCATATGCGAGCTCCAGAAGGAAAAGATTGATCAAGGCATCAACTTTGCAAACAAAGTGCGCCGCTGGAAAGATGAGTTGATTTCGGTCGAAATCGATATAAGGATCACCGGAATCGGATGCACGGTTTGCAAATGGCAAGCAAAACAATAATGGCACAATTCTGCGATTAACAGCACGATGCCATCTAGAATGCAACAAGAAGCTAAGCTACTGCACTCCAACATAGCAACAAAGCACATGGCAGTGATCTACTCAAGATGATTGACAAAAGATGAACACTGAGCTACGGCTAAATCACACAATAGCAGGTTCGAACAAGCATGGCAAAAGTGCAAAAGATATCAGCATCTCAGACTTAGTAAAAATACTAACATGTCAGGAATTAACATCAGGAAGCAATGTTTAGAGCAAGATAACAACATGCTACAGGAACATATCATGGCAAAAAAGGCATGGCATGAATCTACTCAAAGCATATAACAAAAGTCCCTTACTGACCATAAGCCAAAAAGGATCAAAAGATATGATGGCACCCATGTAAACATAACAAGTTTCGTTAACAGATTCAGACTCAGGATTATTGCATAAACAGAATTATGAAGGCATGTTTGCGAGCTCGATGCACTCAACACAAGGCATTACATGACAAACTAAGCATACTACCAGCAAGAAGACGTGTTCAAGAAGCTAACCAAAGTAAGAACAATCTCATAGCATGCATGGATCAACTACAACAACCTTGGCAAAATTGATTAACACATAAACAATCTGCCAGGAACATTTTATAGCAAAAGTAGAGCTAGATTGTGTCATGCGAGGGCACTCCATAAATGCAACCAAGGGCATGGATGGATAGAGCATAACAATATCTGAAAATCATCCTTGCTGAACATGCTCACAAGAGGCATGTATCACTCTGTAGCAGCATGAATACATGGCATAAAAAAATAACAGTAGACAAAGACTTAGTGAAATTCTAAGTCTCTGAAATCAGCAATATTACGAGAGCTACTTTGCATGCTTGTGCTAGTCACCACATTGATCACAAAAATACATGGCATACACCCCTGTAAAAATGGCATGACATAGCCCAAAACATATGTAGGGCTCAAGTTCATATGCAGCACACAATAAACATGGAAAAAATGACAAATGCTCAAGATCTGCTAAGAATCAGGAACTAACATTATGAAGCACTCTTGCAACAGTCATTAGGGCATCAAGATGGACTCAAACAAGCATGGCACAATGGAATGAAATGTAGAGCAGCTCATGATGAACATTTCGATGTATCATACATCCAAAACGGAGCTACGGATGAAGAGATATGGCAGGTCAAACATAGCACCAGAATGTGAGTTTTCAGGGACTTAGTGAAAATAGCACCTCGGGGAAAAGTCAATGGGTGGACGAGGAGATCCCGGGATGGAGAGATCCCGGGATGGGCCGGCGTTTGGATGGGCGAATTATTGGATCTCATCCACCCCGCGGTGGATCCGGACAGGACGGACGGCGGGGGTCGCCGGCAAGGCAGAGCAGGTCGCCGGGCGGCGAGCGGACGGAGGCGGCGTGTGAGCGGCATGGCGAGCCAGCGGCGAGCTAGGCGCGGGGCGGCGCGGTGGTGGCGGCGGAGCTCGCGCGGTGGAGCGGCGGCCGACGGTGGAGCGCGGCGCGCAGGGTGGCGCGTCGGGCGGCGGGGACGAGGCGAGCGCCGGTTGGAGTGGAGGAGGCGGCGCGGGGCGCGGACGGTGATTCCGGCGAGCGGCCATGGTCGCCAATGCGCGCAGGCGGCGGCGCAACGGATCCGGGCTCACGCGGGCGAGCGGGGGCGGCGTCCGGGCCCGAGCGGGCCTCAGATGGGCTTGGCGGGCCCGCGGCAAAGTGGGGCGCGGTGGAGGCGATGTGGCGTGCTCCGGTTGGCCGGGAGCGCTCGCCAGGGTGATGTGGCGCGCGGTGATAGGTCGGGCGACGTGGCTGGGCGGTGGTGGACGTGTCCCGCCGCCGGGCGGACATGTCCGGCAGCGCGAGGAGGTAGAGGGCTAGGGTTCATCCGCGAAAAAAATGGAGGGGAGGACCTATTTATAGGTAGAGGGAGCTAGGAGAGTCCAAATAAGGTGCGGTTTTCGGCCACTTTGGAGAGGTGTTGGGATGCAACACACACGAGGCCTTTACGGTTCCTCAGTTAACCGTTGGAGTATCAAACAAACTCCAAATGGCACGAAACTTGACAGACCGTCTACTAGTGGTATACCAAGGCCGCTTGGAAAATCTCGGTCCATTCCAAGAAAGTTTAACACCCTCTCACGAAAAGAGGCAAAGGGGACGCCGGAGGACGTAGGAGCGCCGGATTGCAAAATGGGCAAGGGGGGAAATGCTCAGATGCATGAGACGAACATGTATGCAAATGCGATGCACATGATGACATGATATGAAATGCATGACACGCAAACAAATGACAAGGCAACAACAGCGAATAACTAGAAGACACCTGGCACATCGGTCTCGGGGCGTTACATTTCTATTCCCAAAACAATCAGCAAGCACTCCAGGGCAGGGCAACTAGAGTGGATGAAGCTGTCCAGTGAGGCCTCCGACAGATAAACCACCACAAGCGAAAGTTTTTTTAGCAGTGGGAGTTGAAGCATTTGTACCAGATTGTCCGGTAGATGGCACCGGGAGAAGGTGGCGGTGTTTAGAGAGGAGGAAAACCGCGAGATGGACAACGGTGGTGTGGGAACGAATTCTTGGTATGTTCATGGTATGAAACTTTGGTGGTAATGGTAGAACTCAAACTGCTAGAGTTTTCTGAACTCAGGGGATGTCAGCCAAGCGTCCACCATGCTGGGTATGGACAACAGGTAGCATGTCGGGATGCAGAGGCGTTGAACGGGGCCCTGCTGGTGAGAGGAGATGATGGCTCTGAGGAGATCAAATTCAGGAAGGACATATATCTGACGATAGCCGAGATTGAGGGGCGCGGTGCGCCATAGAGGGCACCACCGAGTTGAGAGAACTTGTGTGCGGCAACAATCCTTGGTGGGGAGAAGCGAGATGATCTCCTCAAGGATGACGTCTGGGAGATCGCTGATGTGGTCCACCATAGATTCTACCGGTTCCTCACATCCGGGTTGGGGGGGGGGGGCTCGCCGCTTCTCTCCGCGATGCCGGGTGCGAGATCTATAACCGACGTTGCCGCTGGCGGGAGCCTCATCTTCTTGGCGATGGGGCCAGCCGACTCCATTTTCCTTGTGGGCATCGCGCCGAGCTCACAGGTTTGAGCAGAGTAGCCAGAGACGAGCCTAGTGGCAGTGCGAGTGGGGAAGAAGGAGGGGTGGGGTTTTCTGTAGGAGTGGAAGAAGAGGAGCAGGCATTTTCTGTACGAGTGAGGAAGAAGGTGAGCGTTTTTTTGAAGAGTGAGGAAGATGGGGAGCAGGGGGAATTGGGGCGAGACGGAAGCGTAAGTGGAAGCGAGGAGGAAGGAGGGTTTTCCTGGGATCGCCCCCTCTTCAAGAAATATGGGCTTCTCCTCACAAAAAAACAAAAACAAATGGGCTTTAAGATGGATAGGCTTTTGTATCGGCCCAGTCAGCTGCCTGTGTTTCGTACTGGAGGGCCTTGTGCTAGAGGCATCCCGAGACACTCTCCAGCTTATTGCCCATTCAAAAGAAAAAAAGAGACGCCTCCAGCTTATGGCTACTCATCGGTAACCTTTTTCAACTTGGCATCCACCAAATTAGAGGATGCGGTACTGGATGCAGACACTCACACTGGTCGCGTAGCGCGGCAAAGTGAGGTGTCCAATAACATGCCTACAATATACTTACTAGATTGTGAAGGTTCACAATCTAGTCAACATTTACATTAAACTAAGCTTCAGAAGACACGGTATGCATACTAACATTCAGAAGAACAAAAGTTCAACATGTTTATGCATCTCAATGATTCACCATACTATAACCAATACAAAGCTGTGAGAAGGTGTGGAAATAAAGAAAATCGGTCGATGCTTCTCTGAGCAAAGGGCCTCCCTACGCACGCATTAATTTCCTGGGCATGCTTGTTTCTTCTCAACGTTGCGAGCACTTTGAGCATGTTGGCAACTCCACAGCTAGCTAGCTGCCTCATCTTGCAATTGATGCTGACACGTTTGCAGCAAACACATGAGGCAATAGAGATGACTCAACATGAGTCCATATTGTGCAGTTCCCCTGAAATCATCTTCATTGTCCTGAATCTGAAAAGATAGGAAAACAATAGCTATACTTAAATGGTGTTGCAAAACAGTAGCACATATCAATAGCTCGGCATGACAAAACATGATCATCTAGACGAAGGGGATACTGACCTGCCTAAGGAAGATTATATATAATTTCATAAGTCCTTGGTTGATTTCCACCTCCAACTGCACTACTTGTTTGCTACTCCACACATGACAGGATCGTTCCGCACTACAATCAGCAAGTCAATGTATGAATAAGCTTATTTCATCTTGCGGTGGTGATTGTATCTAGTTACGAATGTAGGGATGCTTGGAGCACCATGAGGTTAACTGACAGCAGGTAGATGCAGCCATAAAAGTTCTGTGCGGTGCTACCAAAATTGAGGTTTGTATCCCTTCCCGTTATACGAATTCTTCTTGAAGTTGGCAGAATGTAACAGATTGTTCTTTGCATCAAACTTGCCTTTCCTCTAAGATTTGTTCTTGTTGTTTTGGGGTTGGTTGGGCTGGTTGGGCTGGAAGTTCTTCTCGTGTACCATGTGGGCACTAGAAGCTCCCTCAGCGACTCAAGCACATGTGTCTTTTGCTCTCGCCTTCTCTTCAAAATGAAGAGTGCTAATGATATCCGAAACGGAAAACTCGTGTCTCTTGTTTTTCAAAGAAGTAGCAAAATCGTTCCATGAAGGTGGAAGCTTGGCAATGATGGTCGCAGAAACAAATTTGTCCGGCAACACACACTTGAAGTACTCAAGTTCCTTAGCGAGTGACTCTATCTCATGAGTCTGTTTAACAATAGAGTGCTCATCAATCGTCTTGTAGTCACATAATTTCTCCATGACATACAACTCATTGCCAGCGCCCGAGGCCCCAAACGTGGCCTCGAGCACAGACCACATGTCTTTGCCGCTATCAAACGACATATATGAATCCACAATGGAATCGTCAAGAACACTCAGCAGTGCAGCTTTGAAGAGGGTATCCATGTTCACAAAAGCTTCCTGCTGTGTAGGATCAAGATCGCCCTCAGGCTTACCCTTAGTGGTGTCATAGCAGTACATGGTCTGAAACCAATATACTGCTTTTCTGCGCCACCTTTTATATTGCACCCCCTTAAAAGTAGGCGGCTTCAAAAGCTCAGTAAAACCACTTGGAGTAAATTGCCTGTAATCAGGTTTTTGGATTGGATTGTTGAATATATGAGCAATTTACTATGAGATGTAATCCGGATCAACAGTAAATAGATCATGACGACAATTGCAAAGATCAAAGTAATGATGTGGACTAAACCAAGAGGACAGAATCACATACTGTACAGCGGGAGCAGAACCGCTGTGGTTGATGTTGTCACTCATGTCGCTCGTGAAGAGGTTATCGAGGTCGGGGAAGAAGGCTGTCGTTGAGGAAGTCGTTGATGGCAGCAGTCACAGGAGTGTGCTCCCCAAAAACCGGATCACCCCTCTCCCCTACAGGATGGCGGGGTTTGGAGGACTGCTCTCCCTTCTCGTGATGCACGCCAGAAGGAGGAATGGAGAAGAATTGCGTGGCGGCGCTAAGATCTAGAATGGTGTGAAACCATATGATACAGCGGGAGCTAGGGTAGAGCCTATCAGGTCAGTCGTGCGAGTAAGACCAATTAGTACATAATAGTAGGCCTTTGGCCCAAACCCCACGTCCAAGTCAATAATAGCCTCACTATCTAAAAGAATAAGAAATGGCTGAGTAATTAAGGCGTCCGTTAATTATTAATTAATGACTTCATAAATTTTCCAACTCACACCATTCTTAGAGCATGGTTACTAGTATAGCCAACATCCGGCTATATGAAGTTGACACATCATCTAGTATTATACATAGCCTGCTTACAATAGTTAGTCCCTTTAGTATAATACTATATTATTAATAATGGCCCCACCTTTTGTCTCACAAAGTATGTGTAGTCTGAAATGCCAGGCGTGCAGCGGGCGGCGCCCTCGGTCGGTGCGCCGCTTCAACGGCAGAAGTATTGAGAGGTTGCGTCGCCCTGACTTGCCATCAATGTGGAGCGGTGGGCGCAGCTAGCGCCGGGCGGGAAGGTTTCGATTTTTGATTCAGTTGATGTGCTGCAACCGTCCAATATTCGCGTGTGGTTGTTTCTAGAATAAAAAAAGGAGGTACTCCTACTTATGTTACTCCCACTATGGCTAGTGTTGCGCTTGGCTCTTCGCCTCTTCCAGAAGTCGAACAATAATGGTGGTACTATAGTAGTACTTCTGGCAATCTACACCAAATGAACTACTGCACGTCCACCGCTTGTAAGCAAAAGTTTCTCCTCGTGTTGCGAGCCACCGCGCACGCGTTGGCGAGGGAGAAGGCGTAGTAAGCAAGCTTCTCGTCGTTCTGTGAGTTGACGGGACACATCAAAGTTATTTAGTACGTACTCTCTCCAAAAAAGGGTTAACCATGTCATGGATACATTCCCGTGCCCCATCATTGAGTACATCCACTATTCATGTGCCATTGAGGTGAAAAAATGTTGCGTAGTAGGAGTACGTGCCATCGAAGTGCACGACTCACTTACGCAATGCTTATCTGATTATCTCCATTTTCTTGCATGACACGTGCACCTTGATGCTAGATGTCTCACGTGTTGGCAAAAGGATGAACAAAGCTCACGTAAAAAAGAGTGGAAGAACATAGATTCCCGACGACCGAGAAGGAGCAAGGAACCTCGCGGTGGAGAGTCTGCAAGGAACCTTGCGCGTTTCCCCTGTTTTTTACTGCCTGCCCACCTATAAACAAATAAAAGAACATGAACTCTTCGCTAAAAACTAGAGACGATGCATCAGGATGCTAAGTTGAAGATATTATATTAGTTTATACTCCCTCTGTCTTGGTTTTATAGGGCGTGCACGTAGTTCTAGGTCATTGATTTGACTAACTAAATATGAGTTATATGTCACCAAAATTATATCATTAGATTCTTAAGTGGATGTAGTTTCTAAACATATATTTTTCATCCAATATGATACATATTTAGCTAGTTAAATTGTCAACCTAGAACGACGTGCATGTCTTATAAACAGAGACGGAGGAAGTATTGATAGCCTGGCATGTACAGGACGCATGCAACCCCGCATGTACACACGCCAACGCACTAACTCATGCCGATCCAACTCATGCACAAACGTGCATAGCATGGAGCACACAACGCACGTACACAACACATGCATGCACACACACTCGGCCAAAGAATGCACGTGAATAACACATGCATGCGCACACATGCGTCTTCATGGAGGCATGCGCCATCTGCGGCGACGTCCGATTCGTCATGCTACGGCGAAGCTCGCACACAACGGCGCCTATGCATCTCTTGCAGCACCTCCCTAGCTGTCGTTGCATGCAATGCTATTACTTAGCATATAAACACTAAGTGCGAGGCAGTTCTATAGGTGGGCAGGTGGCATAGGCCAATTCCTCTCCAAACACCTAGGGAGGTGGTTGAACTGAACAAGTATAACTTGTTTCTAGTGGGTACATTGACGGGGCATCGGAAGGGTGTGAGACTACCCACAATGGGAGTAACATAGGTAGTAACATCACACATATCTACATAAAATAGATGATGTGGAAAGCAATAAATGAAGAAAGAGAGCGAAGTGGTATCATAGCTAGTTACTAGTAGTATGAACAGCATCACACATATCAAAGCAAGATGAGTCTATAGCCTAATAAATGGAGTGTTGCATGTTACTACACATATGTTACTCCCCACTATAGAGGTAGTAACATAGACTAGTTACATATGAATGTTACTAGTCTATGCTACTACCCATTGTGGCTAGTCTGATAGGTGACTCTTGCAAAATAATTAACTACCACGTTGGCATACATGAGCATTGGGCCCACTTGTCAGCATGCTGGACGAAGGAAGGAACGCAAGACAAAATGGAGCGTGGAAGGGTGCGAATCGATTGGCTCACATGTGATGACCACTGGAGCAATACACTCAGGTACTACGTTAACAAATTAGTGCAAACACGGCCGGTTATACTGTGAGTAGGTGATCGTGCGCTTGGCTCTTCGCCTCTTCCTAAAGTCGAACAATGATGATGGTACTACAGTCGATAGTGTACTAAGCAAAGGTTCTCCTCGTTTGTGAGTAGACCGGACACATCGGAAGTAGTCTCCAAAAAGGGTTGACCATGTCCATGGCTACCATCCCGTGCTCTGTCATTTAGTGTGTCCTTCTTGTCGTTTTGCGAGCTGACGAGACACATCAAATTTAATATGTATTTAGTACTCTCTCCAAAAAAGGCCCGACCATGTCCATGGCTACCATCTCGTGCTCCGTCATTGAGTATGTGCACTATTCACATGCCATCAAGGAGGAAAAATATTACGTAGTACTAGGTGCCATCGTAGTGCACGACTCACTTACGCACTTCTTATCTCCATTTTCTTGCATGACACGTGCACCTTGATGCTAGATGTCCCGCGTGTTGGCAAAAGGATGAACAAAGCTCATGTAAAAAAAGAGTGGAAGAACATAGATTCCCGATGATCAAGAAGGAGCAAGGAACCTCGTGGTGGAGCGTCTGCACTCATAATATTTTATATTATTTTGCGATATAAAATCAACCAATCATCTCCAGAGTAGACCGGAAGAGTACGAAACCCGGTAGCCAGTGTAGTTACATCATACTGTATGTGGCCAACCCACACTATCACCATATTTCTTGGCCAACCCACGAAAACGAGAGAAATTAATATTTATTTGCTAACTAATAGCATTGCATGCAATGAACTAACCATTGCATGTTGTGTTTGGTAGTCTAAGTCATTGAAAACATGCACGCCCACATCTCTTATTAGTGGATATGTCAAGAAACAAGAAACGAGGTGGGAGTTAATGCACCGCGCCTAAGTATTTTGGGATTATTTGGTTCTCGTAAGGTGACTTATACACCTAGATGGAGGGAGTAGGGCCTAATCTATTCTTCGAGGATGCCTTTGACTATTTATAAGCTCTTATATAATTTGAACATTATATCATTCGAAGATCCTTTCACGTTCCGTTTTCAAAAAGAAAAAAGATCCTTTCACGTATGAATTTGACTGTATGATTTGAGCAACTTGCATGTCCTATACTGCTCCTGTTTGGATACTCTAACTTAGCTAGAGGTTAGACTAACTCATGACTAACCCTGAACTAACTGTAGCCAAAGAGGTGTTTCGGTGACAGGGTTAGATTGACAATAAATGCACTTGATGGAGAGAGAAAAGTGATTTTTCAGTGGGCCCAAGGAGGTACTTATTGTGGGAAAGGTGAAGTGATGGTTGCTTAGCTCGAGCAACTTATTACTCTGGGAATATGTGAGTACCAGCGGATTCAAGGAGCAGAGAAATGATGGTTGCTTCGTCCGAGCAACTTACTGTGGAGAAGGTGGGGCTCTGTGATTTGTCTGCTCACTAGTCATTACTAATGCGGCGCAATGACGAGGGCGAATATTTCCCTGCATTTGTGCACTCAATATTGCTACACGACAGGTGGAGCCAGATGAAGGATGTCCCACATGTCGAAGAAACGAAGTTGAATTGTTTCTGGCATTGCTATCAATCCTTTGGGATTTGTTTATATGGACGCATAATTTTAATGAAATTGTACTGTGATGATATGAAGGTTTCAACTTTGGTTCCCGCAGGAAAAAAAGGTTTCAACTTAGGATTCATGTGTCCTCTTGCCTCAAGATTATCTCGTTACAACATTCCATCAAATACAAATGAAACTACCATGGCTGCTAATGCATCTCAATGGTTCGCAGATCAGCGCCAATATTCACATCGGAACTAAAGACAGAGTTGTGAGAAGGTGTACAAATAAAGAAAAAATATATAATTGATCGATGTTGTTCGCAGGTGTCGGTGTTCTGGGAACGGGGGTCCCCAGACTTGCCTGCCTGCGGCACGGGGTGTGGCGGAGCCAGCAGGCCATATGGCCCATCTTCATCAACAAAGCATCCAAGACCCTCGCGAGGGTCCAAGCCTCGCGAGGAGGACGACGCAAGACCTCCTCCCGAGCGGCCTAGTCAGGCAGGCTCGCGAGGGGCAGAGATATCAAGGCGAGGCGAACCTCACGAGGCTCTCGTGACGTGAGCCATGATGATCGACACCAGGCGGGCGCCAGCGTGCGTAGCGTACTTGTTTCCTCTTTGGTGCAAAGGGGGCAAGCGCAGCCGCGGAGTACTGAGGCATCAGGCAAAGGTTGCCATTTCAGTGCAACAAGACCAAGACCATGGACTGCAAGACGGAGGTCATCGTGGAGCCCAAGACGGCGTCACCCCAGAGCTTTTCGCAGGCGAAGACCGCTTTTGTCAGGATAGCTTGTACTAGCTGCCCCCCTTCAAATTTGCCCGCCATTGTTGGCTCCCTTCCCGCTCGATATTTGATAAGAGGACCAGGGCCTGTATAAATAAGATTAGCCACCATAGTAGAGAAGAGAGAGATCATCAGACTCAGAGAGATCATCAGACCCAGAGATACACACAAGTCCAAAAGCACAAGAGCACCTGAACCTCAGGAGGCTGTTCTTCCCTTGTATGGTTCATCATCAGCCTAAGAGGCAATCCACCACCACCACACTGGAGTAGGCTATTATACCACAATGATGGCCCGAACCAGTATAAACCCCGTCTCTTTCTATGTTGTCAGTTCGTCGAGTCCGTCCGCAAGATCTTAGCGAGCGCGAGCGTGGATTGGTAGGAGGGAAGACTCCGCGCGCACCCCAGTGTTTGAACCTTAAGGGTTAGCCGAAACCCCACATCCGACATTTGGCGCTCCAGGTAGGGGTGCGCCATAGCTTCCTTTCCGTCAGTCCATCGCCTCGTCGCTCCGTCGTCTCCATGTCGGACGCTCGCTATCGGTGTCAAAACCGGCGGATCTCGGGTAGGGGGTCCCGAACTGTGCGTCTAGGCCGGATGGTAACAGGAGGCAGGGAACACGATGTTTTACCCAGGTTTGGGCCCTCTTGATGGAGGTAAAACCCTACGTCCTGCTTGATTAATATTGATGATATGGGTAGTACAAGAGTAGATCTACCACGAGATCAAGGAGGCTAAACCCTAGAAGCTAGCCTACGGTATGATTGTTGTATATGGAGTTGATTGCCTACGGACTACAACCCTCCGGTTTATATAGACACCGGATAGGGTTAGGGTTACATAGAGTCGGTTACAATGGTAGGAGATCTTGAATATCCGCATCGCCAAGCTTGCCTTCCACACCAAGGAAAGTCCCATCCGGACATGGGATGAAGTCTTCAATCTTGTATCTTCATAGTCCAGGAGTTTGGCTGAAGGTATAGTCCGGCTACCCGAACACCCCCTAATCCAGGACTCCCTTAGTAGCCCCTGAACCAGGCTTCAATGACGACAAGTCCGGCGCGCAAATTTTCTTCGGCATTGCAAGGCGGGTTCCTCCTCCAAGTCCTTCATAGAAGATTGTAAACACCAAGAGTAGTGTCCGGCTCAGCAAAATAAGCTTCCACATATTGCCATAGAGAGAATAATATTAACACAAATCAAATCTGCTGACGTATTCCGCAGTGCATCATCACACTACAGCCAAGTCCTTCACTCGAATCGTTTTCACTTTTCCACCTCAGCGTGTTTTGCGAGGCGGTTTCCTTGGCACGTCTTGTCAAAGCAGAGATCGTGTACCCCCCTTTTACGGGATTCTCATCAATACGGACGTGGGTAACCCAACCACGCCACTTATCACGGCGTATGGGAGGCAAGCGAGTTTTACTAGGCAGGTGGGGACGCACAACCGCATCCGCCCATATAAGGGGACAAGGATCCACCTTTTTACCTACGCCTTCTTCCTCCTTTGCCTATCCATCTCCTGCGCACCCGAGCTCCAGCGCCCAAGCCCGCACTTCCCACCTCAACCTTCTCCAGCAATGTCCGGAGCGGGAGGCAAGTGGATGGTCTCCTCCACCACGGAGGGCAAAGTCAAGAAGCTAAGGAAGGCCGGATACCTGTCCAAGGACATCGTGCACCGGCTTCCCGAAGAGGGGAAGCTTCTCCCCACCCCAAGGCCCCATGAGAGGGTAGTATTTCTCCCCCACTTCCTCCGCGGACTGGGTTTCCCACTCCACCCATTTGTTCGGGGGCTCATGTTCTACTACGGCCTGGATTTCCACGATATGGCTCCGAACTTCATCCTCAACATCTCGGCCTTTATCGTCGTGTGCGAGGCTTTTCTCCGTGTTCGCCCTCATTTCGGCCTCTGGCTCAAGACCTTCAACGTCAAGCCCAAGGTGGTGCGTGGCAGCCAGGCGGAGTGCGGAGGCGCCATGGCAGGCATGATGGCCAATGTCCTATGGTTCGAGGGCTCTTTCGTGGAGACCCTAAAGGGATGGCAATCCGGGTGGTTTTATATCACCGAGCTGCGCGATCCGAAATGGACCGCAGCCCCCGAGTTCCGATCCGGACCCCCCACGCGGCTTATGTCCAGGAAAGATACGGGCCTATCGTGGGGTGACGAAAAAGAGGTGACCGGATTGCAAACATGCATCCAATCCTGGTGAACAAGCCAGTCCAGCTTGTTAATGTAATCCAGGTTATGCTCGTCCGCCTGATCCTCCCGTGCCAACAACGGGATTTTAATCCGTGGGAGTTCGACCCGGCGCAGCATCAAACCCTCAGCAGGCTCTTCGACACGACGTACGAAGACACCTGGAAGATTCTATTCAAGGGCGCCGAGGCTTCCGCATCCGCTTCCGAGGACCGTGGATACAGCTCGCAGCGTCACGCTAGCGAGGTATGCCATCTACACCTTTTACAGAATGTTAAGCTTTTTTCATAGTTTGACTCTATGCGGGATCTAAACTCCCTTACCTTTGACAGGCTTGGCAGGCGATATCCGGACCGATTAATTGTCCGGCTCCGCTGCCCGAAGACCCAGCCCCAGCTCTACTAGCGAAGCTGCTGGTTCCGACACCTTATGTGGTGTCGGAGAAGAAGGCCAAGAAGAAGAAGACCACGGGGACTCGAAAGAGTGCCCTCAACGTGGTGGTGTCGGGCTCGTCATCTGACGAGTCCGAGACGCCCTCCTCCCACGAAAACGAGGAGGAGGAAGAAGAAAACTCTCCCCCCCAGTGGAGGGAGGAGAGAAGAGGAAGGCCGCCCCAACTGGGGAAGCCGAGGGGTCTAGGAAAAGGAAGACCCCTCCGCCGGACTACGCCCCCAACGTCGAAGATGGCAAAGAGGAGTGGCCAAACAGGGCCAAGCGTCCAGCAAAATCGTAAGTTCGGATATCAGAATAACTCATGATGTTCCTTTGTTGCACAGCTTTCCCTAATGTCGAATGTAATTATGCAGTCCGCCCCGGGCCTAATTCGACGAATCGTCGGGCGGCTCCCTAGACTCATCGGACGTGAACTCAGTTCCGCCCGCTATCTCCCCCCGCACTGCAGACGACGCCGAAGTGGCGTCGCGACAAGCTCTGGGGCAGGAGGAGGTGGTCTCGGAGGAGCCGCAAGGCAACCTCCCGGACTCCAGGGGTGAAGGGGATAAGGCTCCCCAGGGCTCTCAGTCCGGCTTTGTGCCAGACACCGCGCCGGAATCTTCCACAGTTCCGGACCGCGGTAGGTGAACTCCTTCCAAGAGGAGCAAGCCTTCTGAGCCGGCGGCCTCTGTCCAACCGGAGGTGCCGGACAATCTGCTGGAAGTGCTTGACGATGCCTCCATCAATGAGGGGCACCATACTATTATGAGTACGGTGATACAGAAGGTTTAGTCCGCCAAGAGCGGACTGATTGAAGCTTGCGCTAGCCTTCTAACAGGCTTCGAGGTAAGTAAAAATATGTAAAAATATTACCGCATAGACAGTAGCCCCTGATGCTCTCTTTGGCGTTTGGAAAGAATAGCCGAATAGAGGATCTATTTAATATCGCAGGAGTCTAACAAAAAAGAGTCAATATGCGTATGCAGGCTTCGCTGCTATCCACCGCCGCACTGACTGCGGAGGTGGGTGTCCTGAAGCAGGACCTCGAGCGGACCGAGCAAGAGCTCGGCCTTGCCAAGCGGCGGCTCGAGGAGGAAGAATGTAAGAAATACCTTACAGAAAAAGTGCCTATAAAAAGGCTTGATTGCAAAAAGAGTAATAGGATTGTACTGCTTATTGTAGGGGCCATGACTGAGGTGGCGACCCTTAAGCAGGCGGTGTCTGAGGCCGAAAAGAAAACGGCCGCGGAGCGCACCGAGCGAGACAGACTTGGGGCTCAGGTCAGCGAGGTGCAGCAAGAGCTTCAGGCTCTCATGAAAAAACATGAGAGTTTGGAGCTGGAGTCGAAGGCGCAAGCATCGGAGCTTGCAACGGCCCTAGAGGCTGCCAAGTCTGCCAAGGCCGAAGCCCAAAAGGCCCTACAAGAGTTGGAGGAGATGAGGAAGATAGCAGCGGGTAAGGCATTCTTTATGCAAAGCAGAAATATAAAAGTGAACTGCCTGTTACTTACCCGAATCCGGAGCTCTCCAGGGGCATTCGCAGATCTTCCCCGCAGCGTATCCGCCGCCGCCGCATTCTACCGAGCTGAAGAGGGTAGCTTGACGGAGAAGGTGTTCTGGTCTCAGTATTCTGAGGCCGGACACCCTGTGCCCTTGAGCGACCAGCTAAAACAGCTGGTCAAGCTCCATAAGGCGGCCGAGCAGGCCATGAAGGGCTTCATAGTTCGGCTGTGGTCCGGAGAGTCCCTACCTGGGAGCTATTTCGGGCTGGTGCGGCGGCTGGTGGAGGTCTGTCCGAGGCTTGAGGTCATCAAGCGCTCCGTCTGCATTGAAGGTGCCCGTCGGGGCCTTGCCCATGCAAAGGTGCACTGGGGTAAGCTGGACGGTGAGAAGCTTGTGAAGGACGGGCCGCCGCCGCGGAAGGAGCATCGCAAGCCCGAGAACTACTACAAGGATGTTCTTGCAGGTGCCCGCCTTGTGGCGGATGAATGTACCAAGGATGTGATATTTGAATGAACTCGCTCGTGTTTATCCTGTGCGCTGAAAACTTGTTCATATGCGCTAAGCAATGCTTATTGAATTTAAAATATTACTTTCTGTGCGGCCGTTTATCAAAAATTGAGAGATGGACAGTCGTCGGCTTCTGCCCCCGTGCCACTAGTGCTGGGGTGTTCGGGATAAACCTGAGCGCTCTTTTTCCCATAGATGGGTGCTTCGAGGGAGGCGCTCAGCACAACGAACCAGGCAATCAGACTATAATGCTTGAACACTCTCACTTAGCCATAGAACTCTATAATTTTAAATTTCGGCAAAGCCCCTAGTTCTGAAGACCGAGTTCGGGGCGCTATCCACGCCTTGGCCGGACAAAGCCAGCTCCTCGCTCGAAGCGGCATAAGCCTTTAGGGACTCGAAAAACCTCTCGAACAGCGACCGGTCTCTCGCCACATCATGACAGGCAGTTTTAGCTTTCTCCACTGAGGTGCTTAACCCAGCTGAACTGGGGCACAATCGATGTGGTTCTCCTAGTGCTACCTTAGCCGATAGAGCGAAACGTAAGGCACCAAAACATAGGAGCCGGGCAAACCCAACTATTGACCCAAATCATGATTCGGAGCCGATGCATATAGTGTTACAAGTTTGGGGTGCCGCACTTGTGAAAGTGTATGGACTTCTCGCACCATTATGAGGGGTACTGAAGCCCCTGGCGTGTTTGCCGTACCATGGTGTACGGGTGCAATCATGTCATTTAATAAACATAAATGTGAAAAGAAGATAATGCAAAAAATAGACAAGAAGCTAAGCATTGTTTATAGAGAGGCTATTTATCAAAGCCGAGCGATACAAATAGTGCGGTAAGCAAAAGATATTGGACTATTCAGTATGTCCTGACCAGGGGCAGGCCGCGGAATTGTATTTAAAACAGGTATACCGCTCGTAACAGAGACCACCTGGGAGTTCCATAATGCGGCATGGCTTGTCTGCCTCCCTGGATCTTGCATCGGTTGTGCGGCAGTCGAATTGCCGAACAGGTCGTCCGAAGTATGGAGTCCTGAAAGTAAGAAAAAATTAAAAAAAGAATCCGGCAGCCCCTAGTACGTTTTAAGCCGTATTTTGGGCGTGCCGTTATTGTGCCCCTTCCCCTGTGCCCATGGTATTTCAAGGGCGTAGTTATGTACGCGAGGTACTGGTTTTGCTATGTCGCGAAAGCTGGGGTTGGGGCCGCATTGCTACGCTTGCTCAAAGTGCGCCAGGCGGTCCTGCTGTGGGTTACTCCGGGCGCGCTTGGCAGTGTCTGGCTTTTTAATGGCCAAACTGGAGAATTGCCTGAGAAGGCTACTTTGTACCTCCACTGCGAGAGCCGTCGTATGCTCCTCCGTACGGAGGGAGCGTTCGGTGTTTCCGTTGACCGTAATTACTCCTCGAGGGCCTGGCATCTTGAGCTTGAGATATGCGTAGTGCGGCACCGCATTGAACTTTGCGAATGTGGTTCGTCCGAGCAGGGCGTGATAGCCACTGCAAAACGGGACTATATCGAAGATTAACTCTTCGCTTCGGAAATTGTCCGGGGATCCGAAGACCACGTCAAGTGTTACTGAGCCTGTACAGTTGGCTTCTACACCTGGTATAACGCCTTTAAAGGTCGTTCTTGTGGGCTTAATCCTTGAGGGATCTATGCCCATTTTCCGCACTGTATCCTGATAAAGTAGGTTCAGACTACTGCCGCCGTCCATGAGGACTCTTGTGAAATGAAATCCGTCGATGATTGGGTCGAGAACCAATGCGGCGAAGCCGCCATGACGGATGCTAGTGGGATGGTCCCTTCGATCAAAAGTGATCGGGCAGGAGGACCATGGGTTCAACTTTGGGGCGACTGGCTCCATCGCGTATACGTCCAGTAGCGCATGCTTCCGCTCCCGCTTGGGAATGTGGGTTGCGTATATCATGTTCACCGTCCGCACTTGTGGGGAAAGCTCTTCTATCCATTGTTGTTCGGCGGCTTGGGCTCCTCGTCGTTGCTGTGCAGCCCCTTGTCTCTGTTTTCGGCCCTTAACTTGCCTGCCTTCTTGAACACCCAACAATCCCTGTTAGTGTGATTGGCTGGCCTTTCGAGGGTGCCATGTATCTGGCACAAGCGATCGAGTATTCGGTGCAAACTGGACGGGCCCTGAGTATTCTTTTTGAATGGCTTTTTCCGCTGATCGGATTTATAGCCTTTGAATCCGGCATTGAATGCCATGTCTTCATTGCTGTCGCTGTTAATGCGGCGTTTTTGCTTATTCCGACGTGTCCTGCCACCTTTGTCCTTGGTATCCGAATTACCAGGGTTCTTTGATAAGTTGTTACTGCGAGCTAGCCAGCTGTCTTCTCCCGCGCAAAAGCGGGTCATGAGTGTCGTGAGGGCTGCCATGGATTTTGGCTTTCCCTATCCCGGGTGCCGGGCAAGCCACTCGTCGCGGATGTTATGCTTGAAGGCTGCTAGGGCCTCTTTGTCTGGACAGTCGACTATCTGGTTTTTCTTTGTTAGGAACCGTGTCCAGAATTGTCTGGCCGATTCCTCTGGCTGCTGAATTATGTGGCTTAAGTCGTCGGCATCCGGCGGTCGCACGTAAGTGCCCTGGAAGTTGTCGAGGAATGTGGCTTCCAGGTCCTCCCAAGAACTGATTGAGTCTGCTGGCAAGCTGTTAAGCCAATGCCGGGCCGGTCCTTTGAGTTTGAGCGGGAGGTATTTGATGGCGTGTAGATCATCGCCGCGTGCCATGTGGATGTGAAGGAGATAATCATCGATCCATACCGCCGGATCTGTTGTGCCATCGTATGATTCGATGTTTACGGGTTTGAAACCCTCTGGGATTTTATGATCCATTACTTCATTCATGAAGCATAGCGGGTGTGCGGCGCCTCTGTACTGGGCTATATCACGACGCAGCTTGGAAGATCTATGTTTGTTGTGTTCGGCCCGGCCGGATTTGTTGTATCCGGAGTGAAGATCATTGCCACATGCCGTAGGGCGCCTGCGCGATCCGTAGATCGATCTTGTTTGTCTTGCCTTATCCTCCAGTATGTCTTGCAGGTCGGGCGCATTTTCCCGTGCCTTAGTTGAGCGTCGTCGGGGCATGGCTTGGGTGGAGGGCCGAGAGGCCTCTCTGTCGCGGCCGCGAGGTGGCCGGTCTGCCATGTCATGCGCTGGTGATGTAGGTGCTTCCTCCTCTGATCGGGGTAGCGGCCTGCGCTTCGGGTAACTCTTGGAGGGGCGTTCGAGTTCGTACTCTTCAGCCGCAAGGACTTCAGTCCATCTGTCAGCTAGCAAATCTTGGGCAGCTCTAAGTTGTTGCTGCTTTTTCTTGAGGCTGCTTGCCGTGGCTAAAAGCCTGCGTTTAAAACGCTCTTGTTCGGTGGGGTCTGATGGTATGACGAATTCGTTGTCATCAAGGCTTGCCTCGTCTTCGGAGGGAGGCGTATAGTTATCATCCTCGACCTCTCGGTCTGCCACTCTCTCATGAGGGCTGGCTTCTCCATCTTCCTGTGCCGAATCTTGCTGAGGTGGGTGTTCTTCGGTGCTATCCGGGGTAGTATTATCTCCTGTGCCGGAATCACCGTTTTTGCTTTGGTGGGATTTAGAGCGGCGCCGCTGATGCCGGCGCTTTGGTTGTTCCTTGGGGGCGTCGTCCCCCACTGTTCCATCGCCATCTCCATCTTTTGGAGTATCCACCATATATATGTCATATGACGAGGTGGCCTTCCAGCGCCCTACAGGTGCTGGTTCCTGTTCATCTCCTACATCGTCGTACATGCCGTCAATGTCTTTGGAGCTGAAGTCAAGCATGTCGGTTAGATCGTCGACAGTGGCTACAAAGTGGGTGGTGGGTGGGCTTTGAATTTCCTCATCGTCCGTATCCCACCCTCGCTGACCGTAGTCCGGCCAGGGCTCTCCTGATAAAGAGAGAGACTTAAGAGAATTCAGGATGTCGCCAAAAGGCGAATGCTGAAAGATGTCTGCGGCGGTGAACTCCATTATCGGCGCCGAATCCGATTCGATTGGCAGGGTCGCGGGGGGTTTGGAGTCCGGGGAGGAGTCCGGATCCTCGGAGTCACGGGTCGTGCAGAGTGCGGGGCTAGCTTTCGGCTCGATCCCTTTCGGGATCGCAGCCCCCGAGGTGACGTCCAACCGCTCATCCTCGATTGGCGCAATAGGCTCCGAGTTAGGGGTCGGAACCGATGCGTGTGCGGCTTCCAGGACACTGTCCGGGGGCAGAGCTAAATCATGCCCCTCGAGATAGTGCGGCGCGCTTGGCCGTGGCTCGAGCCCGTCGAAGATCAAGTCTCCGCGGATGTCAACCGTGTAGTTTAAGCTTCCAAACCTGACTTGATGGCCAGGGGCATAGCTTTCAATCTACTCCAGGTGGCCGAGCGAATTGGCCCGTAGAGCGAAGATCTATCCGGGGAGCAAAGTCTCACCCTGGACCACATCGTTGTTGATGATCAAAGGAGCCATCGGGCCTAAAGGCGACGACACAGAGGAACTCTCAATGAAAGCACCAATGTCGGTGTCAAAACCGGCGGATCTCGGTTATGGGGTCCCGAACTGTGCGTCTAGGCTGGATGGTAACAGGAGGCAGGGAACACGATGTTTTACCCAGGTTCGGGCCCTCTTGATGGAGGTAAAACCCTACGTCCTGCTTGATTAATATTGATGATATGGGTAGTACAAGAGTAGATCTACCACGAGATCAAGGAGGCTAAACCTTAGAAGCTAGCCTACGGTATGATTGTTGTATATGGAGTTGATTGCCTACGGACTACAACACTCTGGTTTATATAGGCACCAGATAGGGTTAGGGTTACATAGAGTCGGTTACAATGGTAGGAGATCTTGAATATCCACATCGCCAAGCTTGCCTTCCACGCCAAGGAAAGTCCCATCCGGACACGGGACGAAGTCTTCAATCTTGTATCTTCATAGTCCAGGAGTCCGGCTGAAGGTATAGTCCGGTTACCCGAACACCCCCTAATCCAGGACTCCCTCACTCGCCGTGCTCGAGCTGAGCATCGGGCTGCCCTCGCCGCCCACGTCGCTCAGACGGCTCCCGTCGGCGGGCCACCTCGTCGTTCTCCGTCCCCCGCCGCCAACGCTGCCACCGGCCCGGTGGGGAACGAGCAGCAGGCGTCCTTGCTGCATCCTTCATTGCGGCAGGACAGCCGCACCGCAACTCCATCACTCACCCCTGCTGGTTCTTCGTCCCACGCGCACCGCACGCCCATGGAGGCACGGGCCGCGCTCATCGCGGCGAACGAGCTCCTGCGTTACTGCCCCGTCGACGACCTCTATGAGGAGTGGCTCGACCGCGTCGCCGAGCTCGTCCGTGCCGCAGGGGGCTCTCCGACGCCGTCCCACTCTCTGCCTCCCCCTCAACCAGCCGCGGGCAATGGGGCTCATGGCGTGCCTCCACTGCCTCGACCCCAAGATGGTGCCTTGGGACCAAGGAGCGCGCCTCTACGGCGTGATCCACCGCGACCGGCGCCCGCGCGTGAAGAAAGAAGCTGCCAAGAAATCCCGCGGCCGCAAGAAGCTGCACCGGCGCTCCCCGCACCACCTTGTCAAGACCGCGTACCGCCTGCAGCGGCACAGCGCAGACCTCGTCAAGACCTAGCTCCACCTCCGAAGCGGGCCCCGGCAACCACGGCCAGCTGCCGCGCCTTCACCCCTGAGTTGCGTAGCGTCGCCTGGCCAGGCAAGTTCAACCCAGATCTACCTCCTCGATACGACGACACCGACGACCCCACGGAGTTCCTGCAGCTCTAGGAGCTAAGCATCGAAGCGGCCAACGGCGACGAAAAAGTCATGGCGAACTGGTTTCCCATGGCTCTCAAGGATGGGGCCCGCTCCTGGCTCCTGAACCTTCAGCACGGCTTGATCTCCTCCTGGGACGAGATGCGCGACTGCTTCATCACCAACTTCCAGGGCTCTCGCGACCGCCCACCGGCCGTGGGCAATCTATGCTGCATCAAGCAACAGCCAGGAGAGACCCTCCAGAAGTACATCCAGCGCTTCAACAACACCCGCCTCAAGATCCCCAAGGTCACGGACGAAGCCATCATCTCCGCGTTATCAGACGGCATCCGTGATGTCTTGATGAAGGAAGAGCTGGCTATCCACGAGGAGCTTTGCATATCTCAGGAGCTGTTCAACCTGGCGACCAAGTGCGCAAGAGCTGAGTAGGGGCGCCTCTCTCTCCTTGAGCTGCCAGCTGCAGGAGTGGAGGAGAAGAAGGCCAAGGCCAAGGACGTGAAGCGCAAAGAGGCAGTAGTGCTCGCAGCGGAGCCCGACACCAAGCGAGGTAGAGATCAGCCCGAGTCATCGAAGAACGGCCGTCCGTTCTGCGCCTTCCACAACCTGAACACCCACAACACCAGCGATTGTCAAGAGCTCAGAGCCATATGGGAAGGACGCTTCGGTCGACGCCCCGAGTGCAACGACCGAGGCGACGGCCGTGGAGGAGGACGCGGAGGTGGACGCTGGGACGACCGTGGCCCGAGCCAGGAGTGGTGCGACCGGCATCGTGAGGACCGCTGGCAGGACCAACCTCGCGAGGGCGCCTGGAGGGACCGGCCTCGTAAGGATCGCCCCCAGGGCAATGCCAGTCTTCCCCCGTTGCCGCCACCGAGAAGGAACGAGGACCGCCACCAGGACGAGGGTGTTGGGGGCTTCCAGGAGCCGCGTGCGATCACTTGCATCTTGGGCAGTGCTCAGGGCCCCAGCCTCTCAGCACATCTTCAAACAGTTGGCTCGCGGGGTGAACGCGGTGCTCCCCAAGCTCGAGGCCACGCGCCCGCTCAGGTGGTCCCAATGCGCCATCACCTTCAACTCGGTGGATCAGTTCAAGTGTGCAGCCACCACTCGCACCCTGCCTATGCTGTGTTCCCCAGTCATCAGCAATGTGCAGGTCACCAAGACTCTCATCGACGGCGGCACAGGGCTCAACGTCCTATCCGTCGACACGTTCGACAACCTCCAAGTGCCCTACGAGTAGCTCCAGCCAACCAAGCCTTTCTCAGGAGTGACCGACAGTTCCACCACACCGATAGGGCAAGTCCGCCTGCCTGTCACCTTTGGGGAGCGCAAGAACTACCGCACCGAGCTCATCGACTTCGACGTGGCGCACATCCGCCTGCCGTACAATGCCATCCTCGGGTATCCAGCCCTGGCCAAGTTCATGGCAGTCACTCACCATGGCTACAACGTCCTCAAGATGCCAGGAAGCGGGGGAATCATCACGGTCCCATGTGAAGAAAGGGATGCGGTGTGCGCCCTTGAGCGTGCCTTCCAAGCCACAGCAATCGACAACCCTGAAAGCAGAAGTGAAGGACCTCCAGAGACCATCCCCAAGAAGAAGCCGCCGCGCCGCGCAGGACCCCAAGAAGATGGCGTCACATCAGGAGCCTCATCGGGATCAGCGTCCGCTCCAGGGGCGCCTCCCTCCACCGCATAGGAAAGCGTGCCCGGCGCCCTCCTCGGGCAGGGCTCGGGGGCTCTCTTCTGGAGGGCCTCAAACCTTCTCAACCTCATGGGGGAGGCGCTTGGGCACCACTTGGAAGCGTGCTTCACAGCACGCTTTCCTCAGGAGAGCACAGGGCAAGGAGTGCCCACCGCTCAGGAGTTCATCACCAAGACCACCCAGGAACTGCAAGAAGCAAGAGCCATGCACGGCCACAACCGCTCACAAGGCGCAGCCCCCCATCCAGGCGAGGATGTCGGGCTGCGTGTCTGCATCGACATCCCAGGGCTCAACAGGGCCGCATCTCAGGAACGCTTCTAGCCATCACGTGCGGGCCGCTGTGAGGGTCCACCACACAGCTACGTTCGCATGCTCTTCGGCTTGCCGAGCATGGCCTCGGCCTATCAGCACAACGTGCGGCAAGTCCTGGAGGCTTAGGAGGCCAGGTTCCACGCCATTCTGGGGGAGATGGGGACAGTCTTCAGGGAACCTCCTGAGCCCCTAGAGCCTCTCGAGGCTCAGGGTCCCGGTGGCTCATGAGGAGCCATTCCTTCAACGTGTGGCTTCAGCTGCACCAACTCTACTTCGTCTACTGGACCAGGTGACATCTTCCAAGTTCATTTAAGCTGGGAGCGCCCCTCGGGCTGCATTATTCCCAGGCCACATGGGTCCATCCCTCTGTCATGTATCTGTTTTGCTTATGTCTTTAGCTTACATTGTTGGGGGCGCCCCTTGGGCTGCATCATCCCCACGCCGCTCGGTCCAGACCCAGTGGCATGTATCTTCCTGCATTTATCCAAGTCGATCTGCTCTTCATGCTTTACCTACCAACTGCCATCACCTGCTCGATCATCGCCTCCCTCAGGCCTCTACACAGGCACGGCACTGGTGCATGGGTCCGTCCCTGCCACGACCGACAAATCTGAGTGGTCGAGCTCTGGCTCATGGCACGCGCCGTGCACGTCACCTCACCAGGCCCTCAGTGCCTTCACTTCATCCGGACCAACCAGCGGCAGGCAGGCGGCAGTAACGGCAAACCATGTTTCTTATTGTGCCTGTCCACAGGGACCTCGCGGGAAGGATAGCAGGCAGCACCGTGAGTCTCCTTTTCTCTCGTGCGATTCGCTTGCGCGTTAAAAGGAGGGCTCCTGAGCATCGCTACTCAGGAGCTCTTACTGGCTCTCCAGCCCTCACCCCCTGGCCTTGACCACGGCATCACTACCTGGCATACCAGTGGCGGCTGAGCTCGCTCGAGGGCCGGGACCTAAGGACGTAGAGCACTAAGAAGAGCTCGGGAGAAGGAAAATTCGTACGAACAAGCCTAGTTATGTAGTGTAAGTTGGCGCGCAGCCCTAGCGCAACATCAGGAATCACCGCGAAGTCAGCAAGATAAGTCTCGCCCTCTGATCGGCTAAATATTTGGGCCTAAAAGTCGCTCACACCATGCCGCAACCCCGTTGCGGCCAAGTCATCTTCCTTTCTTTCCTTACCATGGCCGCTTGGGCGCTAAGGGGGACCTCCTGAGCATCGCGCCTCAAGGGCTCTTACTGGACCTCGGGCCGCGCACCTCCCGGCCTTGACCACGTCGTCGCGACCTGGCATACCAGCGACGGCTGTAGCCGCCGTGGGACCAGTACCCGTCAGCGTACTGGAACAAGCTATCGCGAGGAAAGAAAGGGGGACCGAGCCTTAACAGGACACACGTTCATCAAATCTTCATAACGAGGAAGATAAGTACAAAGGCATTGCAGATCCTTACATGCCCCCATGGGGTGATTCATGATTCTTCGCAGGAAACAAAACCTGATGCTAAGGGGGATCCTATCTACAACCTTCCGTGGTGGACGCCATCATCAACAGTGGGCCATGGGAGGCCGGCGCCAACTCCATCCAGATCAGCAGCGGCCGGATGCCGCATCCCTGCTCCGAGCACGGCGAGAGCTCGGGGGGACGTAGCTGTCGTCGCTCGTCTCCGGGGTCTCGTAGAGCTCACGAGAACTACTGGACTCCCAAGGGCTACTGCTGCTAGAGTGGTCGCGAGCGGAGCACGCATCAGCCTCGCGCTCTTCTCCGGAGCAGCACTCCAGGGGATGGCCCTCGGCGTCGAAGACCTTGAAGAAGAGCGTGGAGGCGACAGACCCGAGCGATCTCCCCCCAGCCACGGGTCATGAAGATCTTGCCGGTGGGGACCGCTTCGATCTCCGCTCCGGTCGCTGGAGCACTGCAGTTGGCATGCTACATCCAGAGCTCGAGAGGCCCCCTCGGCGACATCATGTCGGAAAATAACCGCGGGAAGCGGATCCAGGAGCTCAGAGGCATCGGCGCCCACAGCACCAACTTGCGCGAAGAGTCCACGGCGTGGATGGCACGCGTCGCCATGGCGCGGCGAACCCGGATGCAGCATGGGCGGCGCTGCTCGTCACTTCGTCCTCCCGAGCCCTCGGCTTGGGCGTAGAGGGGTAGCGGGTACCCCGGTGGAGGCCGCTCGCACAAAGGCCTCGTCACCACTTGCATCGCCGCTTCGTCACGATGATGGAATGACCTCTTCTTCGGCGGGAGTGGCTCTGGGAGATCCCGGGGGGCTTTCCCCTTCTCTTCAGCAGAGAACATTCTGATAGGCGCCATTGGAGCAAGCAGTAGAGCAAGGAGGAAGAAGCAAGCAAGCGAGGAAGAGATGGGCGACGGGGGCTCCACCCCCTCTCCATTTATAGCGGAAGAAGGCCAACCTGCACCTCCCACGATCACAGGTAATGATGGTTTCCCTTGCATGTCGCAGGGACTTGTCAAGTCGTGCATTTGCCGAGGCAGCGTGGGGAAGCAGAAATGCCCACGTCCAGTCAACTGCCACGCGTCAACCGAGGCCTCAGGCTTTTGGGGCCCGCAGTGCTCCGAACTTGACACTTGGCTTCGCCGCGAAGCCAAGCCCGCGCGCACCTTGGGCCCGGGGGCTATTGTCGGCATTCTGGGAATGGGGGTCCCTAGACTTGCCTGCCTGCAGCACAGGGCATGGCGGAGCCAGCAGGCCGTACGTCCCATCTTCATCAACAAAGCATCCAAGACCCTCGCGAGGGTCCAAGCCTCGCGAGGCGGACGACACAAGACGTCCTCCCGAGCGGCCTAGTTAGGCACGCTCGCGAGGGGCAGAGATATCAAGGCGAGGCGAACCTCACGAGGCTCTCATGACGTGAGCCATGACGATCGACACCAGGTGGGCGCCAGCGCATGCAGCATCCTTGTTTCCTCTTTGGTGCAAAGGGGGCAAGCGCATCCGCGGAGTACCGAGGCATCATGCAAAGGTTACCATTTCGATGCAACAAGACCAAGACCATGGACTGCAAGACAGAGGTCATCATGGAGCCCAAGACGGCGTCACCCCAGAGCTTTTCGCAGGCAAAGACCGCTTTTGTCAGGATAGCTTGTACTAGCTACCCCCCTTCAAATTTTCCCGCCATTGTTGGCTCCCTTCCCGCTCGATATTTGGGAAGAGGACCAGGGCCTCTATAAATAGGACTTGCCAACACAGTAGAGAAGAGAGAGATCATCAGACCCATAGAGATCATCAGACCCAGAGATACACACAAGTCCAAAAGCACAAGAACACCTCAACCTCAGGAGGCTGTTCTTCCCTTGTATGGTTCATCATCAGCGTAAGAGGCAATCCACCACCACCACACTGGCGTAGGGTATTACACCACAACGGTGGCCCGAACCAGTATAAACCCCGTGTCTTTCTGTGTTGTGAGTTCGTCGAGTTCGTCCCAAGATCTTAGCGAGCTAGAGCGTGGATTGGTAGGAGGGAAGACTTCACACGCACCCCAGTGTTCGAACCTTAAGGGTTAGTCGGAACCCCACATCCGACAGTAGACATGGGTCCATTTCTTGGGCACAATGTTCATTGCTTGGCAGCTAGTTTCACTCAGTGTTGTAGCCAAAAAGGGGGTGTACGGAGGACACCAATATCCGATCAATTTGTGGAGCTCCACTAAAATCGAGTTGACCATCCCTATTTGCAAAGATATCCAGTCAGTGTGATTACAATAATAGTGGAACTAGATGATGAAACATAACACACACAAATAGAAGTTGATCACCTCTACGATCTCTCTTTAGGACTAACTACTTGTTGGAGAAGATTAGGCACAGAGTTGGATGAGGAGGGTAGCAAAACCAATCTCCCTTTCTACAGTCCCACAGAAATGTAGAAACGCTGCCCATGTGACATTTTGGCGGAATGACACAAAACACTCTTAAGAAAAAAATGATCTGTGCAGTTCACCAAAAGGTCACAATAGCAACGAGGTGAAATGGATAGCCTTGTTTGCAAAAAAGGGGTAGAAAGGAAACAATTACTGGCGAATAACACGAGTTGAAGACACATACGCCAACAAAAAATAAGCATATTCCATGTAATAAGGTAAAGATAGCAGCATGGTGGTTTATCAAAAATGGTTTGAGGACGAGATTGCAAGATGGATAGTACGCCTACCGAGATATGTTTTAAGAAAACAACTAAAGAAGATCCACATGCAGCAATGTGGGAAGATGGGTAGTGGAGCAAGGCCGGAGGAAGCTATACCTGAGGGTCGTCGGGATGTTACTAGGAGGGCGCCGGCGGCCGGGATCTGCCCATACTGCGGCAGCGAGCAAGTGGCGAAGGCCCTACCGCGCTAGAGCTTGGTCAGAGAGAACGGCAGGTACCGCAGATCGGGACATGTTGCCTCAACGCCATCGAACGGAGAAACGATGCACATCCTCCCTTTCCGCCGGCAGACGAGATGCAGCCGGATCACTGACCAATGGTGAGAGAGAGAGAGAAGCCACCTCCGCCTTGTGTGAGATGGTGTGACGAGAGACAAACCCCGGCAGGCAGGCTCCGTTGTATATAGTGGAGAGGATTTTTCCATTTTTCCCACGGCTATCGTTTTATATTCTGTACTACACGCCATTGAGGAGGAATATATAATTTTATTTAATACTAACGCGTCAAGTTGAACTTTGTTCCATCTAGGCGTGGTACCCGACCCTCCTTCTAGTAAACAACTGCTACACGCGTCAAATTATCACGTGGGCTGCCTTTTCATACAGAAATGAACTCCACCGTGTACCCACGCGGGTATGGCCGGGAACGAGACGTGAGTACGTGCGTCCTGCGTTCACCTCTTCTTTAGGTGCAGGTACATACGTGTGTGGGTGTGAGAGAGATGGTTTGTGCGAAACCGAGGCAATGTGTCGATGATATCTCAAACAAAAAAAATGTAACATATGCAATGTGTGTGAAGCAAAGTCATGGATATATCATATATAGAGGGAGCGATCCACAAGAAGAGAGTGGAGGGATCATCGGCGTGAGATATCGATAGAATCACAAACAGGGATGAAGTGTGTGGCTGCGTGATCGATAAAGAGTGCCATCGAATTTGTGTTTGCCCATGTCAAAGATACAGGGCGGCTGGCCTACTGGAATTTGAGAGGGTAGAGGTGCAGTTTTTCTCTCTATGGCATGGATACCTACCTACAACGTTCGACTATCGGTGGGGGGGAGGGGGCAGATACCTAACTATAGAGAGGTAGATCGGCTAATATATGTGTGAAGGAGAGAGACCTAGCTATGTATAGAGGGAGATCGGTCGGCATCCATGGATATGTGTAGCAGAGGAATAAGGTTGGGAGAAAGACAAAGGTAGAGTGTCAGAGGGTTGGTGGTGGAGTGACGTCTCACAAATGGTGGGAGAGGCCTACCAGACAAACGGAGGGTGTCATGGAATTTTGACGACAGATGTCCTCATGGAAGGACTTACTTGTGGAGCCATTGTGACGAGGTTAGCTTAAAGGGGTTAAACGAGACAAAGGACACGGAGAGTTTATACTGGTTCGGCCCCTTGCGGTGAAGGTAAAAGCCTACTCCAAATTGAGGTGGTATTGCTAGGGTTTCGATTACCAGGGAGCAAATACGCTTTGCATGGCTTTCGATCTGTCTTTCTAGCCCTAAGCCGTTGTCGGGTCGTCCCCTTATATACACGAGTTGGCGCTCTGCGGCCTACAGAGTCCCGGCCGGCTCATACAAACGTGTCCGGCTCGATGACTTATCTTACATGCCTTATAACACAAGTTACATATACATGGCTGTTTATACTCACAGGCCTTAAGCCGCCTCTTGGTTTGAGCCCCTTAGCGTGCCTACTTCATGAACCGCCACCTTCACATAATTATGGGCTTCGTCTATATGAACCGCCATTGGGATAACCCAACCCTTCCTGGGTGGGTCATACCCAATAGTTATATCCCCAACATTAGGCCCCAGGTTGATTTGAACTTGTTCATGTCAATCTTCAACACTTAGAAAAAATCCTCCTTCATCTTGTTGTGTTTACCTGTAAACCGCCATGACATCACCTCCTGAAATCGCAGCAACCCGCCACGACGTCACCTGTTATTAATGTTACCTATGGCCCAATCTTAATAAATATTTTCCTTTACTGATTCTCCGAAAATCGAGGCGTCCGCGCCATCACCTATCCGTTTTCCTGTCTTCTCGATTCTCGTGCATGGTACTTATCCTTCTAGCCTTATAAATAGGGCCATAGGTCCACTTCCCATTCTCCTCCTTTACCTTGTTGCTTCTTCTTCCTCCTCGCGACGCTCCAGCGCGCCTGAGCTCCGCCGCCGTCGCTCTTCGTCTCCTTCGTCGACTCCGGCCGCTGCATCACCCTGAACGGACCAGAACACCGCGGCACTCCTCCGCCGTCAACCATCATCAGTAAGTCTTTTCCTTTCCTCTTCATGGATCTTCGTTAGGGGTTCACTGTTCGTAGGTGTTCATCACCATTCTTCCCTTTCTCAGTCCTAGATCACACAGTCCCGATTCGGAAATAGCACATATCTCACACGGTAGCAGTTTTAGCACTTATTTTTTTATATCAGATTATATCTTCTTTGCAATAGATCTCATCTGAGCACCCTCACTCTTCTGTTGCCGCCACCTTAGGTTTAGATTTATTCCATTTTTCTGAACAGCTGGAGATCCTATTTTATAACTTAAACCCATGAAACATGTTTGTCCCAACACTCAGTAAAATTTTGCTCTTGTGAGACCTTGAATGCCAGTATGTGTCATGGAGGCTTACACCTCCGGCCTATAATCACTCGTATATCATTAGTCCTCACTTAAGACGACAGTCTCCAGCAAATACTTATAGCATTTTCCGCTGGCTTAAATGGATTAACTTTAAACCGAATTTTTTTCTTCCTTTTAGGCCTCCCTTTCCGTGATGCCGCCAAAGACAATTACTACATGTAACTGGGTTCCCTCCATCGTCACTGAGGGTACTTTGAAAGACTTTTTCAAGGTTGGGTATTTACCAACAAATAGTGTCATGCATTACCGCACCCTGGATCCAGGTGAAGAAAGACCTCCTCCAAAGGATAATGAAGTGATTGTTTTTAGTGATCACATGAACCGGGGCTTGTCTCCGCCCGGTTCTGAATTTTTCCGAGACGTTCTGCAATTCTTCCAACTCCATCCTCAAGACATCGGACCCAATCTGTGTCAAACATTTGCAACTTTCATGTTTTCTGTGAAGTATACCTTCAAGGGGAGCGTAGTGTCAAACTTTTCAAGGAATTCTTCTATCTGAACCACCAAAACGAGTTCACAAATGGGCCCAACTTGGAACTTGGTGCAATCTCGGTTCAACGCAGAAGAGATGACATCTTCCCTCTTGCAGTTCTGCCGACACACCCTAAGGACTAGAATCAAATGTGGTTTTACTGCAAGGATATCTCTCTGGCTGATGAAAATCCATTGCCGGGTTATCGTGCTGAACGTCTTGACCCAAAACATCAACTCCCTGAAAAACTTACCGCCACTGAACATAAAAAACTTTCCCCCCACTATCGCGAAGGTCAAGGCCCTGCTGGGGAACGGGTTAACCGACATTGATTTGGTCCGATGCTGGGTCTCATGGCGGATCATACCCTTGAGCTGCCGACCAGGTTTGATGTGTACTTACGCCACAACTCTTTGCGTTTGACTGAACAGGCAATTATTGAAATGACAAAAACACTTGTGAATGGAAAATTCAAAGACTGCAGCAAAGTGGGTCTGAACCCTTTCTGCAAATTTAACCCGCCACCAGATGTAAGTCTCTTAATTTTCCTTACTTCTATCTCATCATCCAAAATACTGTGTTAACTTGAGTATGCTAATCTTTCGCAAGCTAAATCTGATTTCTGGATGGAAAAATATGACCACGAAGCTGCCAAAAAGGCCAGGGCTGCCACGAAAGCCGCCAAGAAAACCACCAAGAAGCACAAGAAGAAACCAACTACCTCTGACCTGCTTAATCTAGATGAAACTTCTGAGTCGGAGGTAGTCCTTGAATCTCTTGGCTCTTTTTTCAATTATCTTATTGACATTGATTATTCTCAGGATGACACGGGGGCCAGTCAAGCAGTTGATGAAGAGGTAACCATCATTTCCTCTGACTCAGAGCCCTTGCCAAGATAGAAAATTCGACGAATAGTCCGGAAAGTAAGCTTTTCACACCCCTTAGCTCATTGGGATCCACACTTTCTTTTGAAGCAACAACAACACGAGAGCCGGCGCCAGACTCAGAATAGTGGAGGTGAAGAATAGTCTCCCAGTTTACCGAACACTCCAATTCGACGGAAACGCCAAGATGAGGTTCTTCCAAACTTAGCTCCTTTTTACCCGCTGGCGGCTCTCTTTCACCAGCCACTCAATTCCTATGATTCAAACTTCCAAGAGGTTTCTCGCTCTTCCTCTGGCAACTCATCCCAGACCCAGCTGCCGGCTTTCAAAACTGCCCCTGGATAATGATGATTACTTTTATTCTGTACTTTACATTCTTACCATTATACTGATTTGTCATAACCCGTTCAGTGGACAAGCAAAACCTAACAAGAAGGAAAAAGTGTCCAAGTCGGTTGAGGATCCTAAAGTTGCTGAACCGGAGCAGCAAGCCTCTGTACCTGATGCCTCTGAAAAACAGCCAGAAGAACCTGCTTCAGACATTCCACCTGAGATGCCTGACCTCTCCATTGATCAAACCAACACTGACTCGTTGAATACTGAACCGTCAAGCTCACTTAAGCCGTCAGAGACCCATACTAATGATGTTCTGATCACTTGCACCGGTTTTACTGAACCAGGAAAATCAACTGCTTTAGCTAAACACTCTGCCAAGCAAGAAGTTATTGAAAGACGGAAAGTGAGGTTTGATATCTCCCACTATGCTCAATTGAGCAGCAGTGAAGTATTGTCCTGTTATCTCAACCAAGTACACCCCAGTCGTGATTTTGAAATTGAGATGGTGAAACAGATGCACCAGAAATATGAGGTATGTCTTCCGGCTTTAAATAAGTTATGTACATCCTGCTAGCTCCCAAGTCTACTGGTTATGATAAGATTGAATAAGGTGTAGACTTAGAATAATCCATAAGCATCTGTAATAGAATCCTTCCAAAGTCGGCTGTCATAATTAGATTTAAACTGGATGTGCAAACAATTTAGCATTGCATCCGTTGTCCCCAAGGGCCGGCTTAATCAGCATGAGTGAGCCGGTACTTCTCAGTTGTAGAGAGCAGAACTTACTTATGTAGCCCCCATGAGTCGGTTGTGGCTATCCATTGCACTGGCGGGTCATCATGAAACAAGAATGAGATATGAACAAATATCCATTAGCCCCCAAGTTCTAAGTACTATTGTTTGCAAAATGCTTGGGACTTAATCACATGAATCCGTTTAGGAAAAAACTCTGCAATAGGCATTAGCCCCCAAGTGCCAAGTACTCTTGCTTGCAAAGTGCTTGGGACTTTATTTATAAGATCAGCTTTACTTAAAGTAATTATTTGACACACATTAGCCCCCAAGCGCCAAGTGTTGTTGCTTGCAAAGGACTTGGGACTTATATTCTTGTAACTCTAAATGTGTTGACAAGTCTGTGCTTCATACAGGCTGCTACTGCTGAGCTTGAGTCACAGTTAATAGATGCGAAGACCCGGCTGGCGAGTCAGGAGTCTGAAACCCGGAAGGCTGAAGCCAAATTTCAGTTTAGCATAGCTGAATCGGAAAAGCTGAAGACCAGTTTTAAGACGGAGAAAAACACTTGGGCTGAAGAAAAGACTGCTTTAACGCAGTGAGCTGAAAAAGTCGAGGCAACTCTTCAAGAAGTAACCACTGAACCCTACGGCTTAAAACACCGTGTCTCTCAGATGGTTTCTGCTACCTTTGGTGAGTTGATTTGCTAATCATCAAAAAGTGAATCCTTGACATGATAATATAAACCGCCATTTAACCAATATGTAATTTGTGCAGGTCCTAGGAGCAGCAACCTGAATCAGGACGTAGTAATGAAGCTGAAAGCCGTATATATGTTGGTTGAACAACTATACACCGGAACTCAACGCACATTAGCTACCAGGTCTCCAACAAACCAAGGACCCAATCTATTAAGTGATGTGTTAAAGAAATTGTCAATCCTGCCCACCAGAATTCAAGAGATAAAGCGGTCTTGTGCGAGAGCCGGTGCTGTGAAAGCCTTGAGCCGTGCTAAGGCATGGGTACCGGAGTTAGACCCGGCCGATGTAGCCAGTGGATATCCAAGTCTAAAGGAAGATGAGACTTCTTTTGATCAACAAGACTTCACCGCTTGTGTTAAAGAAATTCATCCTCATGCGACAGACATTGCTGAAGAAACCAATCTTTCCAAATATCAGCCGGCTTATGATGCAAAAATCAGAAGATGTCTACTCCTGTGTTTAAAGTGATGGATCTGATTCCTCCAATTCGTAAGCACACCTTTGCCCCAGAAATTGACCCGTCCAATCTTATTGATGACGAAGCTGAATTCTACACCTTGCGTGGCATTGATTGGTCAACACCAAACTTCCAGATGGTGGAGGAGGACGAAGAACCGACAAGGGATGATCCAGAGCCAGGCCAAGAAGAATGAATCGCCAGGTGGTTTACATACTTTATCCTATGAAAAAACATTAATGATTTTTGGCTCATGGAGCCATGTAACAAGGTAGTAAAAAACTTGAATCTGCCGTGCCATCGTGCACGTTTCTGTTTTGTACAATACTGTTGATCCACCAATTTGAAAGATGATCCTTTCTCTTATGACCATATTGATTTATGCAGATCAAACTTGATTATTCTCCTTCACACAAACAAATCACAACTGCCCTGGCGATTTATCGCCGGGCGGGTCATGATATCCAATTTAAGGCCACTGGTCTGGCCATAATGTTTAACATAATAAAATGTCATACCTGTAGCATGTGCTTAAATTGCTGGCTTACCAGCTTGATCTGGTTTGAAGTTTGTAGAACTATAACTCCAATCATAATATTATGATACTATTGATGACTTAGAGTCTGCCATCTGGCGGGTTGTAAAAACTCGAAAGAGGCTTCAAATATGAGCCATAGGTAGGGCAGCTTGACCCGATGTGCACAAACTAGATGGCAAAAAAAGAAATCGTACAAAGAAAAGAAAACAAAAAATTCAAGGCTTTTGAGGATCGCCAAACCAAAGTATCTTCTTCAATGAAACTAGCCGGAGCCACTGGAAGGTACGTGCTATCCGTGAGCCTGACTCACAGTACCCAATCGACATTTGAACCCGGATAAAGTCAGATCTTGCTTTATCGACTTATCAGGAGTATGCGGGGTCAGAGTAACACCGTACATCATGGGCCGATTTATCCAAGTTTCAAGGAAGGTGGCTTATGAAGCATGGATCTATCCTGACTAGATGTAAGCCATGCTCTCACCGGACAACCGGCCTTTTAACCTTAACGAGCTCAGATCTTTGTCGAATATGCCATAAAGACTGATCGTTTAAGAGTTCGGCGGGTCAATCAGGATTACCTGATGGAGTTGAAGCAGCTGGCTACAGGTAGGATGACCCGGAAAGGTTATGTTCTCTTTGGTCGAATACGCCTATGTTTGAACAAACCTAGTCAAGAGGGTAGTAACGCTATGTTCTCTTTGGTCGAATATGCCTATGTTTGAACATGAAGCCCCCAAGTGACATACTGACAAATCGGGCTTCGTTAGGGACCTATTGAGCTTGTGCTGCGCATCCAACTCTCTTTGGTCCCTACAGTTTGGGCGTCAAGACTTTGAAATGAACGTGTAAGAAGATGATAAAGACTCAACTTCAAGGAAGTGAAACGACAGAGGCCCTGAATTATCAGGGATGCCGACTTTATTATACTGTCTATAATATATACACCATCAGTTTATGTACATCATGAGAGCCGGTGGATCAAGTATAGTAAGGTCGAAAATGAGCAATGTTCCATGGCCGACGGGTCTCCTCCTTTGATGTGCGTGAGTCCTTGTGGTCTCGAACATCGATAAGGTAATATGACCAATTATGCAGATTCTTGCTGACCACGAAAGGTCCTTCCCAAGGTGGTGATAGTTTATGCATATCCGTTTGATCCTGGATGAGCCGGGGCACCAAATCGCCTTCTTGAAATGTTCTGGTTTTGACCCGGCGGCTGTGATAACGATGCAGATCTTGCTGGTAAATCGCCGAACGAGCCGCCGCAATATCATGCTCCTCATCTAACAGGTCAAGTACGTCTTGTCGTGCATGTACATTGTCAGCTTCAACCTAAGCCGCCACCCAGGGTGAATCGTGACGGATATCACTTGGGAGAACCGCCTCTGCTCCATAAACCATGAAAAAAGGAGGGTAACCCATAGATCTGTTAGGGGTTGTATTGATACTCCATAATACTGAGGGTAACTCCTCCACCCAACAGCCCGACGTTCTTTGCAAAGGAACCATAAGCCGGGGCTTGATACCTCACAGAATCTCTTGATTAGCTCGTTCCGCTTGACCATTGGACTGGGGGTGAGCCAGAGAGGAGACATCAAGTCGAATATGCTCTTGTTGAAAAAAATTCTTTCATGGCACCTTCAGACAGATTAGTACCATTATCTGTTATAATGTTGTGGGGAAAGCCAAAACGGGAAATCACCTTCTTGATAAATTTAACTACCGTTGAAGCATCACACTTGCTAACTGGCTCTACTTCAACCCACTTAGTGAACTTGTCCACCGCCACCAAAAGGTGGGTCCTTTTATCTAGGGACCTCTTAAAAGGCTCAACCATATCAAGCCCCCAAGTTGCAAACGACCAAGTAATTGGAATCATCCTCAACTCTTGAGCCGAAACATGAGCTCGCCGTGAAAATTTCTGACAATCGTCACATCTGCTGACCAAATCCTCAGCATCAGCATGAGCTGTCAACCAATAAAAACCATGACGAAAAGGCATGGCGACGAGAGATTTAGAACTGGCATGATGACCACAATCTCCATGAATCTCTCACAGAATCTCACAAACTTCTTCAAACGAAACACAACTTTGAAACGCCCCTGTAACACTGCGATGGTGCAACTCCCCATTAATAATCATCATTGACTTAGATCACTGGGTTATCTGCCTAGCTAAAATCTCATCCTCAGGTAACTCGCCCCGGGTCATGTAAATCGGGTACAGCACTGTCCAATTAGGAATAGCATGAAGAGCCGCCTCCAACTGTGTTTCCGAGTTAGGAACATCAAGATCCTCCTTTGTAGGCAACTTGACCAAAGGGTTAAGCAGAACATCTAGGAAGGTGTTAGGTGGGACCGGCTTACGCTGAGATCCTAACCGGCTTAAAGTGTCAGCCGCCTCGTTCTTCCTGCGATCAATATGCTCAACTTGGTAACCTTTGAAATGACCCGTAATAGCGTCAACCTCTCGACGATAAGCCGCCATGAGTGGATCCTTAGAATCCCAAGTGCCAGAAACTTGTTGAGCCACCAGATCTGAATCGCCGAAACACCTCACCCAGCTTAAGTTCATTTCCTTAGCCATCTGAAGACCGTAAAGCAAAGCCTCATACTCGGCTGCATTGTTAGTACAAGGAAACATTAGCCGGAGAACGTAAGAAAATTTGTCACCTCGTGGGGAAGTCAAGACAACTCCAACCCCCGAGCCTTCCAATTGCCTGGATCCATCAAAATGAATAGTCCAATATGTGTTATCCGGCTTTTCCTCAGGTGTCTGCAATTCTTTCCAATCATTGATAAAATCCACAAGTGCTTGCAACTTGATGGCCGTACGAGGCGCATATTTCAAACCATGGGGTCCAAGCTCGTTGGCCCACTTGGCAATTCGGCTCGTGGCTTCTCTATTTTGGATGATGTCCCCAAAGGAGTAGAGCTGACCACAATAATGGGGTGACCCAGAAGATATTGCTTAAGCTTCCGGCTTGCCATAAAGACCCCATGCACAAGCTTCTGCTAGTGCGGATATCTCTGCTTGGACTCAATAAGCACCTCACTGATGTAATAAACCGACCGTTGAACCGGATATTCCTTGCCTGCCTCTTTCCTTTCCACCACAATAGCTACACTAACGGCCTGGCTATTAGCAGCCACATATAATAATAGAGGCTCCTTATCAATAGGAGCAGCAAGAACGGGCGGCTCAGCCAACTGTTTCTTCAAATCCTCAAATGCTTGATCAGCAGCATCACTCCAAACGAAGTGATCTGTCTTCTTCATCATCTGATAAAGAGGGATAGCCTTCTCCCCTAACCAGCTCAAGGCCGCAATACGACCCGCCAAACGCTGAACATCATTAACACACGCCGGCTTAGCCAAAGAAGTAATGGCTTTGATCTTCTTCGGGTTAGCTTCAATGCCTTTGTTAGAAACCAGAAAACCCAAAAGCTTGCCCGTTGGTACACCAAAAACACACTTGGCCGGGTTAAGCATCATCTTGTAGATCCGAAGATTGTCAAATGTCTCCTTCAAATCATCAGTCAAGGTCTCCTTATTCCTTGACTTCACCACAATGTCATCCACGTAAGCTTGAACATTACGCCCGATCTGATTGTGAAGGCAATTTTGCACACACCGCTGGTAAGTCGCCTGGGCACTCTTGAGCCCAAAAGGCATAGACACATAGCAAAAGGCTCCAAACAGAGTAATAAAAGATGTCTTCTCCTGGTCCTTAACTACCATCTTGATCTGATGATAACCAGAATAAGCATCGAAAACACTCAAATGCTCACAACCCGCCATAGCATCAATGATTTGATCAATACTAGGGAGAGCAAATGGATCAGCCGGACAAGCCTTGTTTAAGTCTGTGTAATCCACACATATCCGCCAAGTGTCGTTCTTCTTAAGCACCAACACCGAGTTAGCCAACCACTCAGGATGAAAAACTTCAACAATAAACCCAGCCGCTATGAGCCGGGCCACTTCATCACCAATGGCCGTCCGCCTCTCCTCATTAAGATGACGGAGGAATTGCTTTACCGGCTTAAACTTCGGATCAATATTAAGATTGTGGTCAGTGAGTACCCTCGGTACACCCGGCATGTCTGAAGGCTTCCATGCAAAGATGTCCCGGTTCTCACAGATGAACACGATGAGCACACTTTCCTATTTCGGATCCAGGTTAGCGTTGATGCTGAACTGCTTAGATGAGTAGCCAGGAACGAAGTCAACCAATTTAGTGTCATCTGCCGACTTAAGATTTTAACGAAGGATCATGCTCTGTGGTTGGCTTTTTCAAGGACGTCATGTCCGCCGGGTCAGCAATATCCTTGTAAAATTTCAGCTCCTTTGTTGCACAAACTTATTCAGCATAAGCCACATCACCTTCCTCACACTCCAAGGCCACCTTGCGACTCCCATGTACTGTGATGGTTCCTTTATAACCCGACATCTTAAGCTGCAAGTAAACATAACAAGGCCTTACCATGAACTTAGCATAAGCCGCCCACCCAAACAGAGCATGGTAAGGGCTCTTGATCTTGACCACTTCGAAAGTCAAAGTCTCAGACCTGGAATCATGCTCATCTCCAAAGGCAACTTCCAAAGATATCTTACCCACTGGGTAGGCTGGCTTACCCGGTACCACACCATGAAAAATAGTGTTTGACGGCTTAAGATTCTTATCCATTAGTCCCATGCGACGGAAGGTCTCATAATAAAGTATGTTAATGCTGCTACCTGCATCCATGAGTACCTTAGTAAACTTATAACCTCTGACCTGAGGTGCCACCACCAGTGCCAGGTAACCCAGATTATCAACCTGGGGCGGATGATCCTCATGACTCCACAAAATAGGCTGCTCTGACCACTGTAAATAATGTGGCACCGCCCGCTCAACAGCATTCACAGCTCTCTTGTGAAGCTTCTGATCCCGCTTACACAAATTGTTGGTGAAGATGTGGTATTGCCCACTATTCAGTTGCTTTGGGTTACTCTGATAACCACACTATTTCTGCTGCTGATTCCCCTGATTATTCTACTGGTTGTAATTACCTTGGTTGCCGTGGCCTTGAAACCTGAAATTTGAACCGCCGCCTCCACGACCCGGACCATGAGAGCCGGACCCTGAACCGCCGTTCGGGCCACGGTTGTGTTGGATGGACTCCCTAAAGATTCTCATTAGGCTGCAATCTTTCCACAGATGAGTAGTCGGCTTCTGATCCGTTCCGTGTTTTGGACATGGCTGATTTAATACTGCATCAAGGTCAAACCTTGTCCCTTGAGCCGGTGGTCCCTTACGATGCTGGTTATAATTGCGCGCATCGGTGTTAGCCACGAAATCATCATCCTTGCGCTTACCGTTGTCGCCCTGACTGGTAGGGTTGTACTGCTGCCCCTTCATGCCGCTACTCTTCTTTCCCTTTCCCGATCTCTCATCCTCAGAGTCGAGGTCCTTGGTACCATCAGAGTCGGCATACTTAACAAGAGCCGCCATAAGCTCCCCCATGTCATTGCAATGACGCTTAAGTCACCCAAGCTTCTGCTTGAGTGGAATAAAACAACAATTTTAATCCAACATTAGAACCGCTGAGCCGACGTTGATGTTATCTAAAGAATGTATGATAGTCGAGACCCGGCGCACCCAGCTAGTCATTGACTCTCCCTCACCCTAAACACAAGACACCAAATCCACGATCGAGGTGGGTTGTTTGCATGTATCTTTGAAATTCTGGATAAACCGGGCCTTCAACTCCGCCCATGACCCGATGGAGTTAGCTGGTAGTCCCTTCAACCAGGTGCAAGCCGTCCCTTCTAACATCATGGTGAAGTACTTAGCGTACGCAGCTTCACTAACATCCAACATCTCCATGGCCATCTCATAACTCTCCACCCACGCCTTAGGGGGCTGATCTGCTGTGTAATTAGGCACCTTACGAGGGCCTTTGAAGTCCTTGGGCAGACACTCGTTTCATAGAGCCACTGTTAGACATGGCACACCAAAAACGTTAGAAGTTACACCTGCCTCAATTGAAACTGTCGGGTAAACCGGTGCGTGCTGATGAGCCGCCAGTTCGGCCTCCCGACATGCTCTGCCCTGGTCCACCAAATCCTGCGCATTAGCACCATTGCGCGCCGGGTCATGTCCATGACGCCGGTTACGGCGCTGCTCCGTACTCGAGACTGCTAGTGAGTCAATATGCCTACTATAGCTCCGGCTTGGATGAGGGGTTGAATGAATCTGGCCGCGGCTATAAGAATAAGCCTGTTGCTACGTTAAAGCTGTTTGAAGAATCTCCCTAGCCCTTCGGGTTTCAACCTCCATGGGAGTCTCACCCTCGACTGGTAAAGTCGCTAGTCGCGTCGCTGCAACAATCATGTTGTCCAAAGGGGTGGAATAGTGACCCAGCGGTGTTACCACGTACTAAGGCGTGGTGTTATCCATATACGGAGAACTTGTCACGCACGGCTGACCCATCACCCCACCGCCTGGCGCTTTAGTCATCCGATTCATCACCGGCGGGTTACTGGCCCCGCCTCCAGGGGTGTTGAAGAGGTCCCTTGACTCATAAACTGAGGGCAGACGACTCTGGTATTTTCTCCTCAAAACTTCGTTTGACGCGTTCTGATCGATCATGAGCCAGTATGAATGTGCTTGAATCCGCTATGCTTGGGCACTTAAAACAGCCCGCTCTGCAGCCATCCTGGCGTTTTCTACTGCTAATTCCGCTTTGGCTTGCGCTATCTCCTCACACAACTTAGCTACTTTTGCCTTGTGCTGCTCCTGCTTGTCCCGCGTTACCTCGACCTCCATCAGAGTCGCAAAAGCATCCAACAATTCTGTTAAAACTTGAACCGGCGGGCGCGCTGAACCGCCAACATAGGCTGCCGTTACCACCGCTGCACTAGAAGTCATAGCCGCGGCGGCTGTCGAACCAAGAACCAGCTGGGTGCCAGCCATGAAGATCGCTACCCTATTCGGCGGCTCATGGGGGTTCGAGATACTGTCGCCATCGGAACAGCCCCCAAGCCGCCCATCTTGAAGCTGATACATTGAATTGGTCTCGCCCGTGGATGATTCATCATCGGAGTAGATGGCCGTCTCACCGCCAGACACAGGGCCTTCCAACTCAGCCCCATGGGTGAACCCAATGAAGACATGCTTTATGGCGGGTTTAACCCGGGCGGGTCATGCACGCTAAGCCGTCTCCTTGATGTAGGTGCAGATGTCCAGCTCAGGGCCCAGTTCGCCGATCTGGCCGATGAAGACGTGGATTCCGTCGAAGGGGACCCGGTACCCGTACTCAATTGAGCCGGCCTCGGGGCCCCAGCGTGCATTGTTGATGTAGAGCTTGCCGCGACGACTCTTGGTCTTCTGGCCCACAGCGTACCCTTGAGCCCTTCGAAGCTGCCCTTTAAGAACTCAAAACCACCGTGCACTGGTCCCATGGTGGGTGCCAAGTGTCGTGGAATTGTCACAACAGACATCCTCATGGAAGGACCTAGTTGTGGAGCCATTGCGACAAGGTTAGCTTAAAGGGGTTAAACGGGACAAAGGACACGGAGAGTTTATACTAGTTCGCCCCCTTGTGGTGAAGATAAAAGCCTACTCCAGTTTGAGGTAGTATTGCTAGGGTTTCGATTACCAGGGAGCAAATACACTTTGCCTGGCTTTCGATCTGTCTCTCTTGCCCTAAGCCGCTGCCGGGTCATCCCCTTATATACACGGGTTGACGCCTTGTGGCCTACAGAGTCCCGGCCGGCTCATGCAAATGTGTCCAGCTCGGTGACTTATCTTACATGCCTTATAACACAAGTTACATATACATGGCAGTTTATACTCACGAGCCTTAAGCTGCCTCTTGGTTTGGGCCCCTTAACAGGCCTACTTCATGAACCGCCACCTTCACATACTTATGGGCTTCGTCTATATGAACTGCCATTGGGATAACCCGACCCTTCCTGGACGGGTCATACCAATAGTTATATCAACTGTCGTGGAAACGTGACGGCAGATGTCCTAGTGTGAGGACTTAGTCATGAGGCCAACGCATCTATGCGGTAGCTTGAAGGGGTTGATCGGAATCGAGAGACGAAACACGCAAGACGAAGATTTAGACAGCTTCGGGCCCCGGGAAACATCATCCATTAACAACCCTACATGATGTTTGTGTCTAGGTCCCATTATCATCATGAGGGAGTTGCCGTAACTCCAGCTCTCTTAGTTGTGTCTAGACTTAACGATTATTCAACCTCTCCCCCTTGGGGTGCCCTGCCCCTCCTTATATATGTTGAAGGGGCGGGTTACATGTAGAGTCCAACTCGGACTTAAGACTTAACTATTCTGACATCTCTCCATGGGATTCTTAACGTTTTGGGCTTCTTAACTGTTGATTTACAATCTGGCTTACCATCTAGCTTAACTGTCTGGCTTAACTGTCCAGCTTAACTATCTGGCTTAACTGTCTGGCTTAACTGTTCGGCTTAAATGTTTGACTTAACTGTCTTCTTAACTATCTGGCTTATATGACTGTGTCTGTCGGGTTACATGACTGTGTTTGCCGGGTTACATGACTGTGTCTGCTGGGTTACATAACTGTGTCTGCCGGGTTACATAACCATGTCTGCCGGGTTACATAACTGTGTCTGCCGGCTTAACCTGCTTAACTGTTCCCGCCGACTTATAGTCTGCCGGGTCACCAATGAAACATTAAGTCCCAGCCGGGTCATATCTCCGTCCGGGTCACACCATGGGGTATATCCCCGACATTAGCCCCCGTTGTAATTTGGATTTATCCATGTTAAACTGATCCTGTAAACAAAACACAATAACCATTTTAACAAGTTATGCTCCGGGTTAAATATTCTTTTAAGCCGACACATGAACATCCTTAAGTCCTTGTCATTTCCTTCTTCCAGAGAATCCGGGTCAATAAGCCAACTTCATAATCAATTTGCTGATATTGGTTTCTCACAGAGAAAGATTGTGAAGAATAATTCATTTGACTCAGCTCCCAATGGTAAAAAATATTGGTCTTTGAAATACTCATGTGACCTTCAACCGGCTAAAAGATGAAAAACTTGTCGGGTTATAAATAGATGATGCCAAGTTATAATTTTTGCAGACACCCGGTCAATCTAGTTTACTCAAAACTGAGAATTTGAGGATTTTTCTCCCTTATATCCATATTACCTATAGCCCCCAAGTGCCGGGTCATTATGCAATAATGAGCAGGGACTTTGTAAATATGATTATGTAGGCTTGAGCAGCTACGTGTAGCCCCCAAGGGCCGGCTCAGTAAGATAATACTGAGCTGGGACTTTGTATATAATTAATTTATAATAACATCATATGTTGTAATCTCCAACATGGGGCTTGAACCCATGTCCATAAGGTTAAGAGCGTTGTACTCTACCAACTGAGTAGTGGATCTTTCAATATAATGGAATGAGGCTTGTGTACCTTGAATTTTTGACAGGAGCAATTGGTAGCCCCCAAGGGCCGGCTCATTACAATGGGATGAGTCGGGTCTTTAGTAAGTTGATCAAAAAATGACTTTACATTAGCCCCCAAGTGCCATGGTGCATGCTGGCAGTGACATGGGACTTGCATATTTGATGTAATCTCAATTTGAATAATGTAGCCCCCAAGTGCCGGTCGTGAGCCTGCAGCAACTCGAGACTATTCCCTCCATTGTAAAAATAAATCATGTCCATTAATAAAATAATAACCATTGCGCTGAAGTGACTTTGAAGACCTCCATCATAATATTGGCTATTGATAACCATAATAAAAATCCAGCCATGTTGGCTATTAAAGATTTGAATAATATAATCCAGTTTGGAAAACTGTTTCCTGTGATATTGAATCGTACTGATGGTTTAGGATACATGTGCAGTAAGGGTGATAACCTAATCTTTAGAAGCCAAAACTTCCAAATGTTTATGATTGTCATATATGGCGACTTATCATCCAAAGTCAAGCCGGTTAATCGAAACCACATATATATGTTTCAGAGATGAACAAAAAGTCTCAAGACAACCGAAAAGACTGTTTTAAAAAAACTTAAGCAAAATAGAAAGAAGAATTTGAGGCTTCTGATTCGAATACGATCAGTAAACCGGACCAAAGGGGTTAAGTTAGGATTCGAATATGATCATGTAGCCCCCAGTGGCTTTGGTGTTGCGTCGATCAAGAGGGTACCGACAGCTATGTTCTCTTTGGTTCGAATACGACCTATGTTTGAACAGGAAGCCCCCAAATGACCTTGAGAGGTTTTTAACAACCCTGATTCAAATAGATCCAAGTCGGGCCCAAAAGGGTTTAAGCTATGATTCGAATACGATCAAGAAGCCCCCTAGTGAGTTTGGCATTGAGCCGATCAAGAGGGTACCGACAGCTATGTTCTCTTTGGTTCGAATACGACCTATATTTGAACAGGGACCCCCCAAATGACCTGTAAATGTGGCTATGAGCCGGATCAAAGTGTAATCATAGCTTAGGTCAATAAGCCGGAAGCCCCTAAGTGATATATTTCTAAGTTGTGCTCGTCGGGTGCCTATGTTTGAGTTGTGCTGCGCAACAAATTCTCTTTGGTCCCTATAATTTTTTTCTGAAAACTCGAACTTGCGAGAGATGAATTCTTTTTAAACTGGAATTTTAAACCAGATATTGAGAGCTTCAGAGCTTCGTGGGATATAACAGATTTCCCTTGAGCCAGATTTTGAACTGGAATCTTCATTTTGAGCCGGATATTTTTTGACGACCTTTAAATTCTTTCCACCATTATGGCGTTGGCCTCGAGAACCGGGTTATCTTCCCTCCAATGACCCGGGGTCTTGAATCTCACAATATTTGCTAAGTCATGTCATCGTAGCCCCCGAGTCTTAAGACTACTCGATGAGTTGGCTTGAGACTCTCCATGTTTGATCATGATATGACCAGGGGATTGCTGGATGATACGTCTCCGTGTTATCTACTTTTCAGAACACTTTTGCCCTTGTTTTGGACTCTAACTTGCATGATTCGAATGGAACTAACCCGGACTGACACTGTTTTCAGCAAAATTACCATGTGTGTTATTTATGTGCAGAAACAAATGTTCTCGGAATGACCTGAAACTTCATGGAGCAACTTTTCGGAAAATATAAAAAATACCTACAAAAGATGAAGGCCAGGGGGCCCACCACCTGTCCACGAGGGTGGGGGCATGCCTGCCCCCCTAGAACGTGCACCCCTACCTCGTGGCCCCCCTGGAGCTCCTCCGACTCCAACTCCAACTCTATATATTGTGTTTCGGGGAGAGAAAAAAATTAGAGAGAAGAATTCATCATGTTTTATGATACGGAGCTGCCGCCAAGCCCTAAAACCTCTCGGGAAGGCTGATCTGGAGTCCGTTCGGGGCTCCGGAGAGGGGAATCCATCGCCATCGTCATCATCAACCATCCTCCATCACCAATTTCAGGATGCTCACCGCCGTGCGTGAGTAATTCCATCATAGGCTTGCTGGACGGTGATGGGTTGGATGGGATCTATCATGTAATCGAGTTAGTTTTGTTAGGGTTTGATCCCTAGTATCCACTATGTTCTGAGATTGATGTTGCTATGACTTTGCTATGCTTAATGCTTGTCACTAGGGGCCCGAGTGCCATGATTTCAGATCTGAACCTATTATGTTTTCATCAATATATGAGATTTCTTGATCCTATCTTGCAAGTCCATAGTCACCTATTATGTGTTATGATCCGTTAACCCCGAAGTGACAATAATCGGGATACTTACTGGTGATGACCGTAGTTTGAGGAGTTCATGTGTTCACTATGTGTTAATGCTTTGTTCCGGTACTCTATTAAAAGGAGGCCTTAATATCCCTTAGTTTCCGTAAGGACCCCGCTACCACGGGAGGGTAGGACAAAAGATGTCATGCAAGTTCTTTTCCATAAGCACGTATGACTATATTCGGAATACATGCCTACATTATATCAATGAACTGGAGCTAGTTCTGTGTCACCCTAGGTTATGACTATTACATGATGAACCGCATCCTGCATAATTCTCCATCACTGATCCATTGTCTACGAGCTTTCCATATATTTTTCTTCACTTATTTACTTTTCTGTTGTTGTTGCTATCATCACTACAAAATACCAAAAACATTACTTTTGCTATCGTTACCTTTTGCTATCGTTACCACTGCTATCATATTACTTTGCTACTAAACACTTTGCTGCAGATACTAAGTTTCCAGGTGTGGTTGAATTGACAACTCAACTGCTAATACTTGAGAATATTCTTTGGCTCCCCTTGTGTCGAATCAATAAATTTGGGTTGAATAATTTACCCTCGAAAACTGTTGCGATCCCGTATACTTGTGGGTTATCACTGGAATATGTTGAATCTCGGTGGGTTATAATTGACCCCGTCCATTGACCCATCCGGTGGAGGTAAGGGCCATAGCTTGATGGCCTGCTTTATAATGATGAATTCTGCATAAGAAACTGCACAAACGAGAGTAATTGTTCTCGAAGAAAATAAAAATGTATCAATAAAAATTGATTGGACCGCTTTCACTTGATTTGTCTGGACGGAAAATGAGTCATATATAGCGTCCATAGATCACGTCCAATAACTGCAACTGTAATTTAGCTACTCTCTCATGGCTGCGGTGGAGATGGCGGCTTAAAGCTCGGCACCGGGCGGCTCAAAAAGAGACCCTTCCGAGTCATGTTGACGTTTTTTTACTCCGGACCATTTTCTTTCTTTCCATGGTCAGTCCCCACCTTCCTAATGCATCGGCTAGTTACAGTAATGGTGCAGGTGGAGGCAGCGATTCACAAGTAGTTTGGAGGCGAGGCTTAATCGGCGGAGGCCGCGGCCGGCTTATAGCATAGGTTGGGGCGGCTCGGAGTGAAGATGACCAACGAGGGCAGGCCGCAGTGGTCCGTGGACGATCGACTCGAGGTAGAAGGCCGGCGGCGGCTTGCAGCGGTGAGTCAGAGCGCTTGGTGGCGGGTCTGGCGGACTGCGACAGAGGTGGTGTACGACTGCAGTAGACATGAGGCGACTCAGGTCGACAGTGACTCGTGGCGGCTCACAGCGGCATGGATATAAGGACGCATGCGGGCTTAGATGTGACCCAGGCAAGACCACGGTTGGCAGAAACCCGGCGGTTTGAGGCTGGCAATTTGAGGCAGGCCCGCGACCTTAGCAGCAGAAAAACAGATGACAGTTTGAGGGTGCAGCAGCTCTCTGAAGCAGAGGTAAAAAACAGGTGCCTTTAAATGCAGCGGGTTTGAGCAAGGGCCGGCTCGGAAAACCCCGTCAAGTCTCGGCACGGAGGTGGACGCGTAACACGACGCAATGGCGATTTGGACCGGAGGCGAGGCGCGATGGCCACTCAGGCCAGAGGCGATGGCGGCTTTGAACAAGCAAAGAGGTGAGCCACATGGTTCAGTAGGGGAAAACTCAGCGGAAGCAGAACATGGCGACTTGGCAGCAGACCACCAGGCAGACTAGTTTGAAGAGTGGATAGCTCGAGGCGGCAACAACGCGTTGCATGGATTGTAGCAGCGGCTGCTGCAGAAGTCTCAACAGGCAGCACTAGGGAGGCGGACGAACCGCTCTGGCGACTCACGGAGGCAGCGACTTGAAGCCCATGATGGCGGCTTGAGGCGGGAGACAAGGCGAGGCCTGGCGTGCAGCGAGGCGAGGCCCGACAGTGGGCCGGGTTGCTCGGCCGGCTTAAAACAAGGCGGTGGCAGCTCAAGGCGAGGCCAAGGCGGGGACGCACCGGCGACTCGGCGGCTTGGGGCCGACCAAGGCAGAGGCGGAAGTTTGGCAACTCCAACGAGGCGTGGGTCGAGGCTCACAACGGCAGTTTAGAGGCGAGACTGCAGAGCGACTTGAATCGGCGCACACAGAGGTGGCGGTTTACTAGTGGTCGGTTGCTCAGTGCTTGGCCGTGGAGGCGGAGAAGCGCCGGCGACTTTGCGCAGGGCCGTGGGGCGAAGCAAAGCGGGGCGGAAGCAGCAGCTCAGGTGCACCACGGCGGCCCACTCGAAAGCGGACGGCTCAAAGGGTAGTAGCAGCGAGCGGGCATTGGACAGTTGGCGATATGGGCGGCTCTGTTGGGGCTCCCATTGCGGCAGCCACGTAGGGCGGAGCTCCTGCAGCAAGGCGGCTCAGGCCATGGCAACGGCGGGTCGCAACAATGGAGGCAGCAGAATGCTAAGGGGCGCTGAGGCATACAGCGAAAACATGACATTGGCGACTCGAAGCGAGGCTGGTGACGAGACCGCGGCTTGAGGGAGCTGAGCAGCTGTGGCCGTCCTAGTGACGGATTTACGTCCGACTTAACCATATGTACAAACGGAGTGCGGTCATCGCAACAACAAGGCCGCTCGGTGACTCATAGATAGCTACCGCAGATGCAGGAAACCAGTTTGGATGTGGAGGCAAACCACTACGTGGCCAGTGACTCGAGGGCGGAGACCGAAGCTGTAAAAGCGCGGCTGCGGCAGAGGCAGCTTTAGAACAACTCAGAGGCGAGGTGGCTCTCGGAGGGCCACGGCTATTCAGAGATGGCAATGGTGGTCGACAGGGCCCATGGTAGCGAGGCAAGTCGACGGGACGGCAGGCCGGCTCAAGCACGGCTGTCTCCTTGATACGTCTCCAATGTATCTATAATTTTTGATTGCTCCATGCTATATTATCTACTGTTTTGGACATTATTGGGCTTTATTATACACTTTTATGTTATTTTTGGGACTAACCTACTGACCAGAGGCCCATCCCAGAATTGCTGTTTTTTTTGCCTAATTTAGGGTTTCGAAGAAAAGGAATATCAAACGGAGTCCAAACGGAATGAAACCTTCGGGAACGTGATTTTTGGAACGAACAAGATCCAGGAGACTTGGACCCTACATCAAGCAACCAACAGGGAAGCCACGAGGTAGGGGGCGCGCCTACCCCCCACCCCCCAGGCGTGCCCTCCACCCTCGTGGGCCCCTTGTTGCTCCATCGACGTACTCCTTCCTCCTATATATACCTAGGTACCCCCAAACGATCAGATACTGAGCAAAAACCCTAATTCCACCGCCGTAACTATCTGTATCCACGAGATCCCATCTTGGGGCCTGTTCCGGAGCTCCGCTGGAGGGGGCATCGATCACGAAGGGCTTCTACATCAACACCATAGCCCTTCCGATGAAGTGTGAGTAGTTTACCTCAGACCTACGGGTCCATAGTTATTAGCTAGATGGCTTCTTCTCTCTTTTTGGATCTCAATACAAAGTTCTCCCCCTCTCTTGTGGAGATCTATTCGATGTAATCTTGTTTTGCGGTGTGTTTGCTGAGACCGATGAATTGTGGGTTTATGATCAAGTTTATCTATGAACAATATTTGGATCTTCTCTGAATTATTTTATGTATGATTGGTTATCTTTGCAAGTCTCTTCGAATTATTAGTTTGGTTTGGCCTACTAGATTGATCTTTCTTGCAATGGGAGAAGTGCTTAGCTTTGGGTTCAATCTTGCAGTGTCCTTTCCTAGTGACAGTAGGGGCAGCAAGGCACATATTGTATTGTTGCCATCGAGGATAACAAGATGGGGTTTTCATCATATTGCATGAGTTTATCCCTCTACATCATGTGATCTTGCTTAAGGCGTTACTCTGTTCTTATGAACTTAATACTCTAGATGGATGCTGGGTAGCGGTCGATGTGTGGAGTAATACTAGTAGATGCAGGCAGGAGTCGGTCTACTTGTCTCGGACGTGATGCCTATATACATGATCATACCTAGATATTCTCATAACTATGCTCAATTATGTCAATTGCTCAACAGTAATTTGTTCACCCACCATAAAATACTTATGCTCTTGAGATAAGTCACTAGTGAAACCTATGGCCGTCGGGTCTATCTTCATCATATTTCCCTTCCAACACTTAGGTATTTTCATTGCCTTTTATTTTACTTTGCATCTTTATCATAAAAATACCAAAAATATTATCTTATCATATCTATTAGATCTCACTCTCGTTAGTGACCGTGTAGGGATTGACAACCCCTTATCGCGTTGGTTGCGAGGATTTATTTGTATTGTGTAGGTGCGAGGGACTCGCGTGTAGCCTCCTACTGGATTGATACATTGGTTCTCAAAAACTGAGGGAAATACTTACGCTACTTTACTGCATCACCCTTTTCTCTTCAAGGGAAAACCAACGCAGTGCTCAAGAGGTAGCAAGAAGGATTTCTGGCACCGTTGCCGAGGAGGTCTACGCAAAAGTCAACATACCAAGTACCCATCACAAACCCTTATCTCCTGCATTACATTATTTGCCATTTTCCTCTCGTTTTCCTCTCCCCCACTTCGCCCTTGCCATTTTATTCGCCCTCTCTATCTCTCTCTATCCTCCCTATCTTTTCCGTTCGCCTCTTTTCCGTTCTGTTGTCGTTATAGCTAGTCCCTTTTCTTCTTCGTTGTCTCCCAAGAATGAAGTTCTAAATTTTAAGCAAAGAGAGGGAGAAAATCTAAAAGACGCTTGGTATAGAATTTGCAATGCTCAAAATAGATCTACCAGGAAGCAATCTACTTCCGTTCTTCTTTGCAATTTTTATGTAGGCGCTACTCCTTGGTACAGATATATCCTTGATACCATTACCGGAGGTAACTTCTTGGGTAGCCATACTTTTGATTCTTATAATGCTATGATAGATTTGTTTGGCTCACCACCTCTTTTGGTTAATGGAACCATGTTAACTTTGGAGCATGTAATGCAAAGACTTGAAATTATTGAAAATAAGGTTGCTACCGTAGAGTTAATTGAAAATTTGGATAAATATACCCACAACCGAATCACTCGATATGGATCTAAAGTAGGAGTCACTTTGAAAAATATTAAAGAGAAGGAATCCATAGTTAATGAGAAAATAAATCAGGATTCCACTAGAATCGATAAACTTGAGGATATCATTACCAACTTGGGAACCACTTTTTCTTCCATAATGAATACTCCAAGTCCTCCTACTAAAATTGCCAAGCTTATGTATGTTCCTAAAAATAAGGGTGAATCCTCTAGTAAGGAAACTGCGGATCTCAAATCTATAAGCATTCATCCCAATATTTTTGCTATCATTAAGGAACCATTTGTTACAAATGAATTTATAGATATTGTGCCTAAAAGTTTGATAATCAATAAAAAGAAAGAAACTACTAAGGATGATAGATGTCTCATTGAAGAATTGCCTACCAAAGATGGCAATACCTAGATCTATCCTTGCTTTTTATGCCTAGCTAGGGGCGTTAAAACGATAGCGCTTGTTGGGAGGCAACCAAATTTTATTTTTATTCCTTGATTTTTGCTCCTGTTTAGTAATAAATAATTTATCTAGCCTCTGTTTTGGTAATGTTTTTTGTGTTTAATTAGTGTTTGTGCCAAGTAGAACCGTTGGGAATACTTGGGGAAAGTCTTGTTAATCTTGCTGTAAAAAACAGAAACTTTAGCGCTCGTGAGAACTGCTGCCATTTTTATTAGGAAAGCGATATTTAGTTAATTACTTTTGAAGATGATTAATAGATAAATTACACACGTCCAGAAATTTATCTTAGAATTTTTGGGGTTCCAGATCTTGCGCCAGATACAGATTACTACAGACTGTTCTGTTTTTGACAGATTCTATTTTTCGTGTGTTGTTTTCTTATTTTGATGAATCTATGGCTAGTAAAATACTTTATAAACCATAGAGAAGTTGGAATACAGTAGGTTTAACACCAATATAAATAAATAATGAGTTAATTACAGTACCTTGAAGTGGTCTTTTGTTTTCTTTCTCTAACGGAGCTCACGAGATTTTCTACTTTAAGTTTTGTGTTGTGAAGTTTTCAAGTTTTGGGTAAGGATTTGATGGATTATGGAACAAGGAGTGGCAAGAGCCTAAGCTTGGGGATGCCCATGGCACCCCCAAGATAATATATGGACACCAAAAAGCCAAAGCTTGGGGATGCCCCAGAAGGCATCCCCTCTTTTCGTCTACTTCCATTGGTAACTTTACTTGGAGATATATTTTTATTCACCACATGATATGTGTTTTGATTGGAGCGTCTTGTATGATTTGAGTCTTTGCTTTTTAGTTTACCACAATCATCTTTGCTGTACACACCTTTTGAGAGAGACACACATGATTCGGAAATTATTGGAATACTCTATGTGCTTCACTTATATCTTTTAAGTTATATAGTTTTGCTCTTTTACTTCACTTATATATTCTAGAGCACGGTGGTGGATTTGTTTTATAGAAACTATTGATATCTCATGCTTCACTTAGATTATTTTGAGAGTCTTAAATAGCATGGTAATTTTCTTAAATAATCCTAATAAGCTAGGTATTCAAGATTAGTAAAAATCTTTCTATGAGTGTTTTGAATACTAAGAGAAGTTTGATGCTTGATGATTGTTTTGAGATATGGAGGTAATAATATCAAAGTCGTGCTAGTTGAGTAGTTGTGAATTTGAGAAATGCTTGTGTTGAAGTTTGCAAGTCCCGTGGCATGCATGTATGGTAAACGTTATGTAACAAATTTGAAACATGAGGTGTTCTTTGATTGTCCTCCTTATGAGTGGTGGTCGGGGACGAGCAGTGATCTTTTCCTACCAATCTATCCCCCTAGGAGCATGCGCGTAGTGCTTGGTTTTTGATGACTTGTAGATTTTTGCAATAAGTATGTGAGTTCTTTGTGACTAATGTTGAGTCCATGGATTATACGCACTCTCACCCTTCCATCATTGCTAGCCTCTACGGTACCGTGCATTGCCCTTTCTCACATTGAGAGTTGGTGCAAACTTCGCCGGTGCATCCAAACCCCGTGATATGATACGCTCTGTCACACATAAACCTCCTTATATCTTCCTCAAAACAGCCACCATCACTACAAAAAAAGACACATCCGTGACATTTTGGGCCGAGCGAAATTTTTTCTGTCATACATATGACACTTCTATGACGATAATTGTGACAAAACCCGGTATCATCATAGATGTGGTGGGCTCCTACTTCTATGACAAAAAATGGGCTATTCGTCCTGGGCGGGCCGGAGATGCAGCTGCATGACATTCTTTGGGCCGTCCATGATGGAAAAAACCATGGTAGAAGCGAGGGCGAGGAAAATTTCGGGGAGTTCCCGGTTATGATGGGAGGTCGGGGAGCGAGCGATGTGCGTTTCTCTCGTACACGTACGCGCGTGTGTGCGAGGCGTTGGCTCTAACTGGACCCGAGCGAGGCGTTGGGCTCTAAGTGAACCCAAGCGACTGCACTGCAGGCTACGCGTTACTGAACCCGAGCGATCGATCGATGGCTGTTAACTGAACCCGATTGAGCGATTCCTTCGCTACTGCTGCTAACTGAAGCCGGTCGATGCTGCCTCTGGGATGAACAGTGAGCGTTGCGGGGGGTTTGGATGAACAGTGAGAGGTGGCGTTGCCTCTGGATGAACAGGACCCCGTGGTGTGGTGGAGGGCTGGATGAACAGTAGATGGTGGAGGGGTGCCCGTGGAGGGGTGGTTGAATAGGAACCTGTGGTGTGGAGGGCTGGATGAACAGTAGATGGTGGAGGGGTGGTTGAACAGTAGCCGGTGGAGTAGCACGCAGTGGAGACTGGATGAACAGGAGCCCGTGGAGGCTGGAGGAGGTCGACGGTAGCCCGTGGAGGCTGGAGGAGGTCGATGGTGGAGATGAACAATATCCCGTGGAGTCCTGTTTTGCGGTACGCCACACCCCTCCCGATGAACAGGACCCCCATTTCGACCGTAGGAGGTCCGTTTCGTCCGTTTTGTGGTATGCCACACCCCTCCCGATCAACAGGACCCCCGTTTCGACCGTAGGAGGTCCGTTTCCTCCGTTTTGCGGTATGCCACACCCCTCCCAATCAACAGGACCCCCGTTTTGACCGTAGGAGGTCCGTTTCCTCCGTTCTGCGGTACGCCAAGCCTCGTTTCCATCGCCTGTTCCGTCCAAGCCCTCCCGATGAACACGACCACGCATTCCATTCTGACCCAGCAGGTTGGCTCCCACGCGTTCTGTTGCCTCCCGATGAACACGATGCATTCCGTTTCCTCCCCATGAACACGACGCATTCCGTTGCCTCCCCATGAACACGACGCATTTCGTTGCCTCCCCATGAACACGACGACGATGTTGTTTCTCCGTTCCGACCCAGCCATGTACACGAGCCATGGCCGTACGTATGCGCGAGTAGGCGTTCGAGACCCTGCCCGTAGGTACGTACATGGTCGTATTTTATTTCTTGCACCCTGGCCGCTGTACGTACGGGTACATGCTACGTGCGCGCCTCTACTACGACACGTGCGCGCCTCTATTATGACACGTGCGCGCCTCTACATCGACCAGTATATATGTACGTACACGTTCGCGACCAGAATGACAACGCCACGTACGCTTCGACCAGGTGGGTCTCGACTGTCAGGCACTTCCTTCTGTGCGAAGATGTAGCTGGTGGGTCCCAGCAGTCAGGGGGGCGAATCGTTTTGTTTTTTTGCCCGGACGCACTTCCTTGCATGTGAAGGTGTAGCTGGTGGGTCCCAGCAGTCAGGGGGGAAACATTTTTTTTCACGAAATACGGTGGCCCGTCCGGTGGGTCCCCGCTGTCAGGTGGAGGAATAGTTATTTTGCACATAATAAGGAGGCACTTCCTTGCTGCGGCCGTGGACCCAGCTATTGGCCTCTCCACGTACAGTCCACGTCCGATGGAAGCCGTTCCTTGACCACGTTGACCATGCCGCACCGAGAGCACTAGGGCGGTGGACGACGGCAAGGCCTAAGAAGGGGACAACACGGAGCTGGGGAAGTCGCGGCAGTGCATGCCCACGCGTAGAGGAGTACGAGGGTTCACTGGTTTGCTGTGGCGTGAGGCTGTCGTCGCCACAGAATAACAGGGGGTGTGGGTGAGTAGAGGGATGGCCTGGCCAGCGGTGGGAGTAGTAGGGGGCGGTGAGGCCTCCGCCGCATCGCACCCGGCCACGGAAGGCAGGAGCACGATGCACGACCGGCGCTGGTTTGGGTGGCTGGAGCAAGAAGACCAGAGGTTGAAGAAGCACTACGGCCATTGGATGGACATCGTACGGTCACTGGAGCTAGAATCATGCATATATTGACTAAGTTGACAAAGCCCTCCATCCCCGTCAACTTAGTAGGCCCACAAGTTAGCCTGCCACTATACTGGGTCCCAGCTAACAGGGGGGTATTCATTTTTGTTGTGCGTAATAAGGAGGCACTTCCTTGCGGGCGAAGATATAGCTGGTGGGTCCAAGCTGTCAACGGCGGTAACATTTTTTCACAAAATACAGAGGCCCTTTCGGTGGGTCCCTTATGTCAGGTGGAGGAATTATTATTTTACGCGTAATAAGGAGGCATTTCCTTGCGTGCGGCCGTGGACCCAACTGTCGGCCTCTCCACGTACAGTCCACTTCAGATGCATGTCGGTCGTTGACCACGTTGACCAGGCTGCACCGAGAGCACCAGGGCGGTGGACGATGGCGAGGCCTAGGAAGGGAACGACACGGAGGCAGGGAAGACTCGGCAGTTGTTTCCCACGCGGAGGGGAGTACGACTGTACGAGGGCTTACGGGTTCGTCTGCCGTCGCCGGAGAATAACAACAGGTGTGGGTGAGTAGAGGCATGGCTAGGCCAGCGATGGGAGTACGGTGGGGCGGTGAGGCTTGCGCGGCAGCATAGCTGGCCGCAGGGAGGAGGGAGCAGGCAGTCCTCCCGCCGGCGCTTTTTTGAGCGGCTGGAGCATGAAGAGCAGAGATTGAAGAAGCACGGCGGCCGTCCGATAGGCATCCAACCGTCACTTCTTGTGTGTCAACCTTTTTTAGGAAAGCCTCAAATATGTGGAAAACAGCATACAACCCATTTGCTAATTCTTAAGGTTTTTTTGGAGCCCATATTCTTTTTGTTAGCATTACAGCTCATATTGTGGACAATGTTAAAAAATTATACGAAAATTTGCATATTTCGGTGCGGTCTGAACTGTTTTTAATCCCGAAATTTTGACTCACATTCAAACTGATTTTAAAAATAAATGTATATTAATATAAAATCCAACAAATTCTCCACGCATAAAAATTAATATAATTTAAAATCTCGAAATGAAAAAAAATATATTTGAAACTAATTGCCGGTTTGATGTGTTTTAAAAATGTACAACCCATTTCTCATTACTGATGGGCCATTTTCTCGGCCAGCCGAATAAAATCCCTCTTCGTCTTGAAAGATTTGCAGCCCAACAGGCCCGATAAAGCGACTTACTTGGCAAATCACAAAATAAACTGGGTTGTGGCCACGGACCCAGCTGTCAGCCTCTCCACGTACAGTACTCTTCCGATGGAAGTCGTTCCTTGACCACGTTGACCACGCCGCGCGGAGAGTACCACGATGGTGGACGACGGCGAGGCCTAGGAAAGGGACGGCACGGAGCCGGGGAAGACGCGGCAGTGGAAGCCCGCGCGGAGAGGAGTACGAGGGTTCACTGGTTCGGCTGCGGTGTGAGGCTACCGTCGCCGCAGGGCCTGGCTACCGGTGGGAATAGTAGGAGGCGGTGAGGCCTCCGCGGCAGCACTTCCGGCCACGGGAGGCAGGAGCCTGTAGCACGACCGGCGCTGCTTTGGGCGGCTGGAGCAAGAAGACCAGAGGTTGAAGAAGAACTACGGCCGTTGGATGGACATCGTACGGTCACTGGAGCTAGAATCATTCATATTGACTAAGTTGACAAAGCCCTCTATCCCCGTCAACTTAGTAGGCCCACAAGTCAGCCTCCCACAATGGTGGGTCCCAGCTAGCAGGGGAGTATTCATTTTTTTGTGCATAATAAGGAGGCACGTCCTTGCGTGCGAAGATATAGCTGGTGGGTCCGACATGTCAGCGGCGGGAACATTTTTTCGCGAAATACAGAGGCCCTTCCGGTGGTTCCCAGCTACCAGGTGGAGGAATCATTATTTTGCACGTATAGTCCACGACCGATGGATGTCGTTCATTGACCACGTTGACCAGGCCGCGCCGAGAGCACCATGGCGGTGGACGACAGCAAGGCCTAGGAAGTGAACGACATGGAGCCGGGGAAGACTCGGCAATGGTTTCCCACGTGGTGGGGAGTACGAGGGATTACTCGTCCGGCTGCCGTCGCCGAAAAATAACAGGAGGTGTGGGTGAGTAGAGGAATGGCTTGACCAGCAATGAAGTAGGGTGGGGCGGTGCGGCCTGTGCGGCAGCACAGCCGGCCACGGGAGGCGGGAGCAGGCAGTCCCACCGGAGCTGGTTTGGGCGGCTGGAGCAAGAAGATCAGATATTGAAGAAGCAGCACAGCCGTTGGATTAACATCCAACATTCACTGCTGCTAAATCGTTTGTGGACTAAGTTGACAAAGCCAAAGTACACGTCAACCTAGTAGACCCACAAGTCAGCCTCCAAATCTGTCTCAAACAGCATACAGCACGAAATTTCTAGCCAGATTCAAATTAATTTTAAATCTAAATATACCTTAATTTAAATTCAATGAAATTTTACCTGCATAAAAACAATGAAATTTAAAATATCAAAATCTGAAAGAAAACAATATTTTGGAACTAATTGCCTGTTTGTTGTATTTTTTCCATTTTACAGCCATTTATTATTACTTATAGCCCATTTCTTATTACTTATAGCCCATTTTCTGGGCAAAATGCATCCCTCGTCTTGAAAGATTTCCGGCCCAGCAGGGCGTAGAAAAGCAAGTAGGCCTACGTTGGTTATTCTACAAAAAACAAAATAGATGGCTAGCCATTTTCAGAAAGGAAAAAAACAAACTGGGCTGGTCATGTGCTAAACATATGAAATAAAAGCCTGGGCTAGACGGGCCACGGGTCCCGCACAACCCAGTTGATACCCTTCTCCATCCTGAAAAAACAAAATTACTGCGCACGCTGCTGGGTCCCTACTATCATCCTCACCATGTACAGTCATCTCCTTATTCCTCTTGGTTGTTGACCAGAGGGCGGTGCCGCGGCGAGCGAACCAGGGCGGAGGACGATGGTGAGGCCACGGACGGGAACGAACAGGAGCCGGGGAAGATCACAGCCAGCCGTGGGAGGCGGGAGCAGGCGGTCCCGCCAGCGCTGGTTTGGCTTTGGCGGCTCGAGGAAGAAGAGACTGAAGAAACGCGACAGATGTTGAATGTCAATCCAACGGTCGAGGTTGGCACAAACGTTTGTTGACTAAGCGGACACCAAGTAGCATACTTTTTTATATATAGAAAGAAAATCAAAGACTTGGGAAGGCGTACAGAACAAGCTAGTGTACCGGTAAAGAGACGTTGCCGAGTTGTAGAAAAAAGAAAGACATGCTCCTCTAGCTGGTTCGAATCCAAACCTAGACTATGACTATCTATGCTACTCTACAAGTAGTGAAACTGACATATCCAACGTTCGCTTCTCCTCTTCTCTACTTACTGTGCCTAGCATCTGAAGCTCTGGCTGCAGCAACCATGTCCGCTGGCTGCTCGTCCACCTGCTCTTCAGCAGGCAACAACCAGATGTGTGCCGAGTCGCCACCTGTACCATCGCCTGTGGGTCTCATCACACCCCCGCCGGCATGTGCACCATAGCCGATTGCTCACCGCAACCCACTGCCGTTGGTGTGGTGCCACTGCTGCAAATCACGCAGAGTCATCCATCGCGTCTCAACTACAATCCGCAACCCTGGTCGAGTCTTCTACAAATGCCCGAATCAGTTGTTCTGCTGCTTTCAGTTGCTGATTTTTTTAATAGTTTGGTTGATGATCTTCCAATTTGATTCGTGCAGAAAAGGGAAGATTTGTGTGATTTGTATTTCTGGGAAGTTGCTGATGTGGGGGAATGCAACTACGCTGATTATTTGGTTAGCCGAGGAAACCCAATACCAGCAGGTTGGGGTGTTGGACAAGTAACTGAAGGAACGACAGAAGAGGAAGATGTAGAGTAGAAGGTTAAAGGCAGTTCCTCTGATCATGGCCAAGCAACAGCTGTTGAACGGCCTTGACAGCAATGAGGAGATGAAAGAGCTTGTGAAGATAATGGGCAAAATCGATGTGCTCTGTAGGATGATTGTCTCTTTATTTGCAGTGTATGTAGCACTCGTGATGTATTCAGTGGCTACGACATGAGCACTTTGCTAAAACTAGTAATGAATGAAACCTGTGTAGCAGGCTGGGCGTAGTGTTGTGAACATCTAATGATTTCTATTAACGGAAATCAAGGGGTATCCCCTTTTGCTCATATAAATAAATAGATAGTAGAGGCCCTGTCGGGTCAGCTTTGTTCTCATTCGAAGACGTCGAGAAAATTGCAGTCCAACAGCAAACTATGTCATCAAATTCAAGTTTCACAGCCAAATTTGAGTACAACTAAACAACAATGTGATCATGTTTTAGTTGTCATACAATCACCAAACACAAATCAGCATACATAACAACTGATGTTCTCACAGAAAAATACTTAACAACATCCTCGAATGTCTTCTTACAGGCAAATACGACAAAACCAATGTAATCATCATCCGCAGCAGCAGCGTCAACATCTTCGCCATGTGTATCAGTCTGAATCGTAATTCCCCACGGTGTCATCTTTTTCTTCGTCCTCAACGTCCTCGAATGTTGGCTTCTTCTTGATCAACTCTTGTATGTCCACAGCATGATAGACAATCTTTTCGTCGGCGTCATTGACGAGATGGTTCTCAAAGATATTAGGAACATCTGTGTTATCTTGTACATCAGGAGCAGTGTAAGCATCATCTTGTTGTGCAACTTCATTAAACGAATTCCTCTACTCAAACCTTTGCAATACTCTCCAGTCATCGCTACATGCAAATGTGTCTTCCAAGAAAAATATTTGTGTTGCTTGATTTGCCAAAATAAAAGGCTCGTTGGTCTGGTACACCGCCTTGACATTGATGGATTTGAAATAATCATCAGCTCTGGGTTTTGTGATCCTGGAAAACAGGTTATACCAACGACAGCACAACAGAACCACACACCGATGATCCTCAAAACTGGAGATATACTGCAACTGAACAATGTCTGTTATGTTGTCATACATTTTAGTTGTCTCTTTGTTATACGTATCCATGCTCATATGGCACTGTTTTGTGTGTTCCTGCCTTCATCACGTGCAAGGGTGTTGTAGTGCACATCTCCAACAATGCAAGATTCATAATGTCTTACCCGAGTATCAGGACCCATTGCTAGTGAGTAAAGGGCATCATCAACTGCCTGCCCATCCTCCCGCATCTTCTTAACCTATGGATAGAAAATAGACAAGTTGATCATCTTATGTACTCAATATATTAAAAAAACTGACAGTGCACTTCAAAAGCTTACATGGTTCTTGAACCATTTCGCAAATCCTACCATAACCAGTTTGTCAATGTTTCTTGGATTTTGCAGCAGTAACTCCTCTTTGTAGATGCTGCACAACATAGTGATTGCATCAAACATCTAAATAGATAAGAATGTGCTGCAAGTTTAGTAGATTACGATGTATAAGCTGCAATACTGCACTTACTTGATATAAGGTAGTATCTCAGGACAGTTATTCAACACATACCAAACCATTTTGTCCAAATCTTTAGGTTTGTACACTTGTCGACTCTTCCCTGTATCTCGAACAGAATAATCGAAAACATTGAGCCGGGATTGTCTTCACCCACCTCTTTGCTAAGCCGATCAGCTATTTCAATGTATTTTGAGCAGAATGTCAACGCTTATGTAGCAATGTAGGCCTCTGCAATGGAACCCTCGGGTCTAGCTCTGTTCCTAACATAGCCCTTGAAGTGCCTAGCCGCCTTTCAATAGGGTCCATCTAGCCATACTGTACTGGACCTCTAAGTAGTGCCTCATCAGGTAGACGAACAGCCAAATGCACCATCACATCAAAGAAGGCTGGAGGATATATCTTCTCAAGGTCACATAGGATAGTTGGTATCTTGTCTCTAAGACGCTCCAAAGCATCTATCCTGATATTCCTACTGCAGAGTTCCCTGAAGAATTGTCCCAGCTCTGCAACTGCTCTGTATAAGTCAGGGCGGCCCAATCCTCTAAGGATAACAGGTAAAACCCTTTGAAGTAGGACGTGGCAGTCATGAGTTTTCAACCCTTGTACCTTGTTTCCATCTGCACTGACTCTCCTTTCAGTGTTGGAAGCAAATCCATGTGGGAATCTCACACGTGACAGGACCTCACAGAATTCTTTTCTTTTTACCTTGTCCAAGACGTACACAGCTGGTGCCATATCCCGTGGTTTACCTTCATCTTGCACCTGCAAATCCTTTCTGATACCCAGGTGTGTCAAATCAATCCTAGATTTTAAGGTATCTTTCGTCTTGCCTTCAATATTAAGAAGTGTGCCGATAATGCTGTCACATATATTTTTCTCGATGTGCATCACATCAAGATTATGCCGCAGATCCAAATCTTTCCAATACTCCAAGTCCCATAAAGTGGACCTACGGGTAAACAATAATCTCTCTTCTACCCTGCCACACTTCCTTTCCCCGCTACCATTACCAGGATGGTTTCCTGGTGTAATATGCCTGACCTTCTCTAATTCCACTTGCAACTCATCGGTGGTGAGCCTCTTTGGCGCATCACGGTTTTCATGCTTTGCATTGAACACATGTCTTCGGTATTTTCTAGGATGCGGCTTGTCCTTGGCAAGGAAACGGCGGTGTCCAATGTAACAGATCTTGCTAAGTATTGTGTATGACAGTGGATTCTTGTCACAGCGAACACATGCATTGTAACCATGTGTCGTTCGCCCTGACATAGTGCCCAAAGCCGGATAATCATGGATGCACCAAATTATAACAGCACGCAGAAAGAAATGAGTTGGTGGGCTGCTATATAGGTCTCGAGTGAGAACACCCTTCCATAGCTATTGAAGTTCCTCTATAAGAGGCTCCATGAACAAATCAAAATCCTTTCCAGGACTTTTTGGACCTGGGATGAGCAAGGCCATCATGTAGTTTGATTCTTTGGTGCAGACATTTGGAGGCATGTTGTAAGGGATAACAAGCACTGGCCACATGCTATATGTGGCGCTCTGGTGGCCAAATGGGTTAAATCCATCTGAAGCTAAGCCAAGTCTAATGTTTCTCAGGTCAGCAGCAAACTCTTTGTGTTTATCATTGAAGCTTTTCCACTCACTACCATGAGATGGATGGCTCATTAAATTCTGATCTCTATACTCCTGGTTCCTAGAATGCCACAGTACATCCTCTCTTGTTTCAGCATCATTAAACAACCTCTGCAATCTTGGTGTAATTGGAAAATGTCGCAGAACATTATGAGGAATCCTCTTCACAACATCGCCATCTTTCCATCTTGATGATTTGCATTTCGGGCATTCACTTAAGTTGGCATAATCCTTCCAGAACATAACACAATTATTCTTACAAACATGGATCATATCATATCCAATTCCAACTGCATGAAGGAAATTCTTCATTTTACTGTAGGTGTGTGGCAGCTCAGACACATCTGGGAACGATTTGCGGAAAGCAGCCAACATCGCATCGAATGATTTGTTGGTCATCCGCTCAGATGTCTTCACCTGAAGAAAGGTGACCATAGCTGAGAATACTGACAGCTTGTTTCCTGGGGTGACAGCAACGTTGCATTGTTCCAACATGCGAGCCCACCGTTCTTCTTCTGCAGGTGAAAGTTCATGGAATGCACAAGCGTTTCGTAGCATTGTTTCAATGTTGGTCAAACTCATTGGCTCCGCCACCACCACCTCATCCTCCTCTTCCACCTGAGCATCAGGTAGATCAAGATGGTGATCCACTACAAGAAATATGTCAACTTATGACCTTCTGTCAGTGACCCTCGAAGAATTGGTCATAAATTTATGACCATTTTAGACCAATTGGTCAAAAGCTGTCTGGGGGGCTCAAAACCCTAAACCATAACGACCATTTTGGTCAGAAAGGTCATAATTTCATTAAAGGAAATGGTCATAAAGTAAACAGCGCTAGTCCGCTGCCTTATTTCTAGTTGTTAACGACCAATATAGATGGTCATAGCCTTGTAAATTGTGGTGGGTTGCTATGACTAGGCGCCACCACATCAGTTTTGCCTATGTGTCATGTCCATGTGGCAGTTTTTGCCCTAGGTTGTGAAGCAACCTATATTTCTGTCATTCCCAAAATTCCCAAAAAAATCTCATAAATTCTTTGGGTCATATCTTCGTCAAATATGTAAAAACCTTCCTTTCAACAATATTCATTTTCCTATTCTGTTCACAACAATAGTATGTGAAGGAAGTACCACATTGACATGTCCAAATAGTATCCATTTTCTACAGTGCTTTCCTATGCCCAAATAACCATCCTCCACCAAATGCCAGCTCAATCCATTCATTATTTTGAGCCGAGCTTCAACATTCGTATTTATGTCCAGTGTGGTAGTTTGCAAAGCAAGTACCACCTAGGCTCCTCCTTTTGAGCTGAAAATTTGTGAAGACGGTCTTCTTAGTAAATGATCATACTCAGCCAAAACACACGCCCATTAGCCATGTACATTTCCTGTACCGCTAATCAAACACTTGGCTGCTAATTCATGTTTGAGCATCGATCGGTCTCCTCGTGAGAATCTTATGTTGTAATTTTCTTCCTAGCACCTACCAGGGGAGTGCCCAACCCACTAGACATGCCTAGGCCACCCAGAACACATGGCAACGCCACGGTCATGCGATGACCACGCGGCGGGCATGTGAGTTTACGCGCTCTAGAGTTGGAGCCCTCGGCCACCGTCCAAACCTCGACGTATCACCACCAAACCATGTATTTATGATTAAATAGGTGCTTATGTAACTATAAATGGTTTTTGGAAAAATAAATAGCAAACTATGAGGCAGCTGCAGTTCAAATTTGACCCGCTTCCAACTGAATCAGCGGAAATTTGTCTTTTTCATGAGAGGTGGATCAAAACTTTTTACACCCAACCATTTTGTCAATTATGCATTAAATATGTCCTAGTATTTTAGAAAAATGATTTGGTCCAATTTTGCAACAATTATTTTGGAGGTCCTTCACAAAAAAAACTCCTTTTGGGCACTCGAAAAATGGAAAATGGTTTTTTTGTCCAAAGAAAATGAAAACTTCCTTAGGCAACATTGTTTGCCATTCCAATATGCACCCTTGTGCACAATATGAGATCATTTGAACAAACTATGCGATGAATGTGGCCATAAGATTGATCATTTGGCTTGAAAGCCGTTGATCTCGACACGTGATAGCTCGTTTCTGAGAACACTTTTTTAAAATAATTGCCGTATTACAAGTTTGTTATTTTTCCTGGGAACTTGGCCACATATAATGACACAATGCGAAGGTTTCCCAATTTTTTATGCCCGTTTCAAAATGCGGTCAAAACGACGGGAATGACCATTCCTAGCTAGTGGTTGAATCTTGGAATTTTTTTGGTGTTTCTATGATTAAATAGATACTTATGTACCTAGAAATGTTTTTCTAAAAAAATAAATAGCAAACTATGAGGCAGCTGCAGTTCAAATTTGACCCGCTTCCAACTGAATGGCGGAAATTTGTCTTTTTTACAAGAGGTGGATCAAATCTTTTTACACCCCAACCATTTTGTCAATTGTGCATTAAAATATGTCCTAGTATTTTAAAAAATTGATTTGGTGCAATTTTGCAACAATTATTTGGAAGGTTGTTCACAAAAAAACCTCCTTTGGGGCACTCGAAAAATGGAAAATGGTTTTTTCGTCCAAAGAAAATGAAAACTTCCTTAGGAAACATTGTTTGCCATTCCAATATACACCCTTGTGCACAATATGAGATCATTTGAACAACTGTGCCATGAATGTGGCCATAAGATTGATCATTTGGCTTGAAAGCCATGAATCTTCACACATGATAGCTCATTTCTGAGAATACTTTTTTAAAATAATTGCCGTATTACAATTTAATTATTTTTCCTGGAAACTTGGTCACATATAATGACACAATACGAAGGTTTTCCAATTTTTTGATTTTATTTGAATTTTTATGCCCGTTTCAAAATGCGGTCAAAATGGCGGGAATGACCGTTCCTAGCTAGTGGTTGAATCTTGGAATTTTTTTGATGTTCCTATGATTAAATAGATACTTATGTACCTAGAAATGATTTTTTGAAAAAATAAAGAGCAAACTATGAGGCACCTGTAGTTCAAATTTGACCCCCTTCCTACTGAATCAGTGGCAATTTGTCTTTTTCGCTAGAGGTGGATCAAAACTTTTGACACCCAACCGTTTGGTCAATTGTGAATCAACTATGGCCTAGTATTTTAGAAAAATGATTTGGTCCAATTTTGCAACAAACATATGGTAGGTCCTCCACAAAAAGAACTCAATTCGGGCACTCGGAAAATGGAAAATGAATTTTCTGTGCAAAGAAAATGAAAACTCCCTTAGGCGACATTGTTTGGAATTCCAAGATGCACCCTTGTGCACAATATGAGATCATTTGAACAAACTATGCCATGAATGTGGCCATAAGATTGATCATTTGGCTTGAAAACCCTGAATCTTCACGCGTGATAGTTCATTTCTGAGAACACTTTTTTAAAATAATTGCCGTATTACAAGTTTGTTATTTATCCTGAGAACTTGGTCACATATGATGGCACAATGCGAAGGTTTCCCAATTTTTTATTTTTTTTTAATTTTTTATGCCCGTTTCAAAATGCGGTCAAAATGGCGGGAATGACCATTCCTAGCTAGTGGTTGAATCTTGAATTTTTTTGGTACTTCTCTGATTAAATAGGTACTTATGTACCTAGAAATGATTTTTGGAAAAAATAAATAGCAAACTATGAGGCAGCTGCAGTTCAAATTTGACCCGCTTCCAACTGAATCGGTGGGAATTTGTCTTTTTCACGAGAGGTGGATCCAACCTTTTTACACCCAACCATTTTTTCAATTGTCCATTAAATATGTCCTAGTATTTTAGAAAATTGATTTGGTCCAATTTTGCGACAATTATTTGGGAGGTCCTTCACAAAAAAACCTCCTTTCAGGCACTCGGAAAATGGAAAATGGTTTTTTTGTCCAAAGAAAATGAAATCTTCCTTAGGCAACATTGTTTGCCATTCCAATATGCACCCTTGTGCACAATATGAGATCATTTGAACAAACTATGCCATGAATGTGGCCATAAGATTGATCATTTGGCTTGAAAGCCATGAATCTTCACCCATGATAGCTCATTTCTGAGAACACTTTTTTTAAACAATTGCCGTATTACAAGTTTGTTATTTTTCCTGAAAACTTGGTCACATATGATGACACAATGCGAAGGTTTCCCAATTTTTTGATTTTTTTTGAATTTTTTATGCCCGTTTCAAAATGCGGTCAAAACGGTGGGAATGACCGTTCCTACCTAGTGGTTGAATCTTGGAATTTTTTGGTGTTTCTCTGATTAAATAGGTACTTATGTACCTAGAAATGATTTTTGGAAAAAATAAATGGCAAACTATGAGGCAGCTGCAGTTCAAATTTGACCCGCTTCCAACTAAATCGGCGGGAATTTGTCTTTTTCACCAGAGGTGGATCAAGGCTTTTGACACCCAACCATTGTGTTAATTGTGCATTAAACATGGCCTAGTATTTTATAAAAATGATTTGGTCCAATTTTGCAACAAATATATGGTAGATTCTTCACAAAAAAACTCATTTTGGGCACTCGAAAAATGGAAAATGGCTCTTTTGTGCAATGAAAGGGAAAAACCCCCAAATAAACATTGTTTGTCATCCCAAGATACACACATGTGCACACTATTTGTTCATTTTAGCAAACTATAAGTGGTTAATATGTTGAATGTTTACCCTGATTAGAGGGTGAAAATTATAAGAGAAACAAAAGAAAAAAAGAAAAGTACCTAAGCTTAATTCTGATTGGTGGAATCACTTGTGGCTTGGATCGATGACCTGGCATCCATCCGTCCATCCGTCCATCCATCCATCGCATCCCACGGCAGCAAACCCCCCTCTCTCTCGCGAACCCCACCCAACCCCTCTCTCTCGCGCGCGAACCCCACCCACGGCAGCAAGCCCTCCTCTCTCTCGCGCTAACCCTAGAGATGCACTCCTCCCTTGTCGCTGCCACCTCCTGCGCCAGATCCTGGCTGCCGCGTCTCCCTCCGACCTCGCCGCCGGTGCTCCCGCCCTCTCCCCCTCCCTCACCTCCCCTCACCTAATCGGAAGAGAAGACAGAGATCGTGCACGCGAGCAGGTCAGGCGGCGGCGCCGGCTCCCAGATCCGCAAGGGCTTGGACCTGGAGCTCCAACCCCATGGCAGTGGCGGCGGCTGCGGTTGACTGGTCCGCCATGGGCCTGGACCTGGAGTTCCGTCTCCTCCATGGGGTCGGCTTCCAGATCCGCGCCCCCATGGGTTGGACCTGGTGCTCCATCTCCATGGCGTCGTCTGCTTCCGCTCGGCCGTCTGCATCCTTCTACTGCTCGTCGAGGTAAGATATTCTCCCGATTTGCTCTTCCTTTCTCTTCAATTCCCTTACCTGATGCATTGTGGCTTCCCTCCCTCCTCACGCAGAGCGCCGTGGTCGTCATCGCGGAGACCTCCAGGCCCCGGCTCCGCTGCCTGGCGCGTTTTCAGGTCGTCGGTCATCCACCTCCCACTCTCTCTTTTTGCCCCCCGCTCGATCCCATCTGCCTAGGTGCTAGCTTTGCGTAGCATCTGGTCCTTGCCATGCTTTGTGTGTCTGTCTTTAGAGATGCTTTGTGTGTCCATCTTTAAATGATTTGATTTGCATCCTAGAATCAATTCATTTGCAATCCATTTGATGTTTTGAATTCATTTGCACAATTAGATCGAGAACAATTGCCACCAAAAATACCTTAGTGCTGCCTATGAATTGTCTCCTATGAAGAGGATGTAGCATCTCCACTTAATCCCCCCCCCCGCTGCTCAATTTTTCTAACTGTATATATGTGCTGTGTGTACCCCTAGCCATTAAAAAACTAGTTGTTAATTTTATTCGCTGTAGTCTCTCTTAAGTTAGCTCCCAGCTCTCACTTCCGTTTACTTGAATGTTTAGGGTGGTGGATGAACGAGACGAATACATTGCGCTCCTAAGAAGATTCTGAACTGCCGAGGCTACCCAACTAGCTGCGAGTAGACAAGCGAGGCATGGCTTGGTTACTGACTGCGGTTACTGGTAAGAACCTTTTACATCCTGGTATAGCTCCAAGTGTACATTCACCACGGTTACTGCCTGTGTATAAACCAGTTTTCAATGTACTAGCGACATGTTTTAGCAATTAAAGTTGCAGTTTCTATAACTGAAATGCTACAAAAATAGGGGCCAAAGTGGCAGATTGTTTCTTTTTGAGGGGCAAAGTGGCAGATTAGTTGGTACTGTAGTAAGTTGCTTATGTTGGTGTGGCGCACTCAGTCATGTTTCTTTGCACTAGAATTTTCAAAAAACACATGATTTTTTTTGGGGTGGTTGTCTGAACTGAATTTCTTAGAACTTTCCTATCCAAACAAGAGTTGCCATTTTTCAGTATAATATGAGATTTCTGTGATGAGTAGTCGGATCATTCCTACAGACTTTTGTTCCTTGATTTGAAAATTGTAGCTCACATAGTACAACAGTTGGTGTTGTATCTGAGCACCTTTCTTTTTCTTCAGTACAACCACATGTTTTTTCTTTAGCTCTCAAACTGCAGCTTACATGGTTGTGCTTTCTTAGCTCTTAGCTTTCTCAGTTCTTAAAATCCAGCTCAAATCGTTGTGAAATTTATCCTAGATAGACATTCAGTATTGTTCTATCTAGTTCTACTCGGACAAGTTTCTCAGTTTCATTGATCCTCTCTTTTTCAGCGCGAGCGCCGACGCGGCGGGGCGGGGCTTGCTCGGCCCGTTCGGGCTACTCGTGCTGGTCGACGATGACCTGTCGGAGAAGACCGATGTCTACTTCTAACTGGTCAAGGGTGCGGACGGGAAGCTCAGCACTCACTTCTGGCAAGACGCCTTCAGGTATGCACACATCGATCTTAAATCTGCACGCGCTTCTAATTACAGTGTACTGCACCATGTTGTTTCAGTATTTTTGATGTAATAACATATTTTCTTGTGGGATGGAGGGAGTGGCATCTATCTATCTTACCTTGCTGAGAAACTACTTGCCATCTCAAATCATGTTTGTCAGGTCATTGAAGGCGAACATTCTCGTCAAGGCCGTTTACGGCAGCTTCGTCCCTGTACTTGATGGAGAAAATCTGTAAGTGAGAATACGTTTCTTAAAGTAAATTCAGAAGCGTCAGTCGACATATTAAGATTGATTGGTCTTTGACTCATCAGTTACTGATTTGATTTTGTCCTGGCGGGGCGCTACTAGGCCAAGCAGAACAGGAAGAATGTCATGCCGGCCCGCATCATCAAGCACACCATGGAGATCATACACCTCCTCACCGATGCCAACCCCATATTCCCTTCTCTCCTTCATTGAGATAGCTTGTATTATATGATGTCGGTTTAATGGATGAGAGTAGCAGTAGGATCGTATTTTGCTTCAGCTGCTATCAGTTGTCACTGTTTGCTGTTCCTTCAGATAGCTAGTATTAACTGGTTGCTTGCTTCTGTACCATGCTATCTATGGGTTATTACTTATTAGTATTGTTTATCCGACCATGAGCTTGAATGGTGTAGGAGTACAACAGCACCAGGTTAATTTGTAGAAGTGAGGTTACTGAATTTTTTCTATGCCATGGTACAATAATAATTCGAATGGTAGCCAGTTGACACGATCTGTTTGGCCCAATTCCTGGTCTCTATTAGGGGGTACAATTTATTACTTTCTGTATAGATTTCTTAGCAATGGATGAACTGATCAGGGAAACAGTTCTGAGCTGATCTGAAGTTCTGAATTGGTCCATCACATCTGAATTTGGAGTGCTTTCTGTACTACAGTCAGTGCCTTAGTCTGTTCGGCAGTTTTCTGCTTCTCTGCTGGTAGCTTAATTATAAGAATACAATTCTCACTAAATGCACTTTGAATTCTTACTGTATCTACTGTTGCCACAATCATTCTTGTACCAACTTATTTATCATAGCTAAACAACAAACTGTAGAGGCAATTTTGCAGCCTGTCAATGCCACCAGGATAACAATGACCCTTGCCCTGTTAATTTATAGTACTTCTGCTCTGCTCTGCTCCTCAAGGTACCCTCATCTTTGATTTCTTCCCTTCAACTCTCTGATGCTGCTTTCCTTCCTCGTGCAGGCACGCCCTGATGCTCCCCTCGGTCTGGGCACCCGATGCCAGGCAGGCTGTGGATGCCCCAGACCTCAAGGCCGGCCGTGCTACTCCAGCTGCTCCTGCCCCGGCCATGCTCAACTTCGCTCCTGGTCAGTTGCCGCAGGTGAGACACTTGCCTCCATGCTTGGATGATTCTACCTGCTCACTTAGTATCATACTTGAATCTATGCGTACATGGTACATATAATTTGACTGAAACTATAGTTTTTGTAGTTTTACTTTGTGTTCTTATAGTTTTACTAAAACTGTAGAAATGACTGATGCACAAATTATTGAGAATAGAGAAGCAGACTCAAGCTGATGTTGCAACAACTGGAAACGATGTGTCTAAATTATTGAGAATATGTTCTTTGATTCAGTGCTGATGCACAAAAACCTTCTCTGCAATATATTAACTGGTCATATTCTACTTCTGTAGCTATACCTTCTCTGCGAGCCCATGACTGCTCAAACAAAAAGAAAGAGCTCTCAACTATTTGTTTATCCTGGTCCCTTTGATCAACGTAGTTTTACTGAAACTGTAGTTGGTACTTCCTTAGTGTTCAGTACATGGTACATATAGAGTTGCGTACAACAATTACAAGAGGCATCCTCTTGTTGATGTCATTGTATCAATACCTTTGCACATGTAAAATATGTTGACAAAGTGTTAAGTTGGATTACCGCCTCATGTTGATGGCATTGTCTCTAAACATTTAATAATGTTTCTTTTTGGTGATCTGGATCAGGATCTAATGTTGTTTAGGCTGCTGCTGCTGTGACGGAAGATCAGAAGAGGCCTGGAGATGTTCACTACCGTTTTAGTTGATGTTGCACCATGTTTTGGTGCTTGTGTATCTGTTTTTGCTTGTAAGCACACTTGTATGTGCTTGTGTATCTGTTTTTGCTTGTTTTAGTTGATGTTGGATGTGCGGATTGTATGCGCTGTTGTGTGTATTTGGCTGAATGATTTCTAAATTTAATCATTTAATCAAGAGAATTATTGAGTGTTTGCTGTTCAAGTGTGTAAACTGGAAATCAATGAATAAAAAGACCAAATGGTCTATTGGACCAAATAATATATGGGCTCTAAAAAGGCTACGGCCCAAATAATAGTGGGCTGGAACATTGTTTACTTCTGGGAAACCTGAACAAAAAGGCTTAACAAAATGGTCCGCAAAAGGGCCATGGCCTAGAAAATTAAAAGGCCGAATTGTTGGGCTTGGCCCATGAAGTCGACCAAAAATTCACAGGAAAATATATATAAAAAAGGCTGAATTAATGGGCTCGGCCCATATAAACACCGAATTGGACCGGGCTGAATCTTGTGCCACGTCAGATTGCCACGCTGGATGCCTACGTGGCCTGGGGAGGTTGCTAGTGACCAAAACAAAATAGTAGACGTATTTTGGTCGTAAACGTCTTCGACCATTCCAGAAGAAAGGTCGCTATAGTCAATTTATGATGGCCGGCTTTTGACCTTATGTTTTTGGTCACAAAAAGGTCACAAATGGAAATTTGTGACCATTCAGTGACCAATAGTGGTGGTCATAAGTTGACATATTTCTTGTAGTGATCTGCTGCTTCCACGTAGTCAATAACATTGACGTTCACAACTTCACCATGATGAACCGACCTAGTATATGTGACCGACATCCCATACAAGTGTAGATGATTTTGCACAGTTGACTGGGGTCTTGTAACTGAATTCATACAACTGCTACACGGGCAGAGCACATCTGATTTCGGACCACCGTACTCAGCTCTGATAAAGTTCATGAAGTTTTCAACCCCCTCGACATATGCAGGGGAGAATCTTCGAGCAGAAGTTATCCAAGTCCTGTCCATCTGTTAGACATACAAATTAGTTCTTCTACTAGATATTATAGGAAAAACATATATGCTTTTTTATGAAGTCTAGAAAAAAATAACTAGGTCGATGTCTAAAGCTATGGCAAGATATTTGGACGAGCAGATCTAAGTAACGTAATATATGTAAAGCTAATTCAGCAAACATATTTGAGTGCCAAATTATGGCAGGCTGTTTCAGCAGTCAATGAGGCCGAGCACACAGCCATCGAACTATCGAAGGCCATCGCAGCAACAAAGATCGAGTATAAAACGGTGTAGAGCTATTTCACCTAACAGATTGGCTACTAGACCATGGCAATCTACGTCACAATAAATATATGGCAAGATATTTTAGCAACTAATCAGCCTTGGCATGCCATCTCAACTAAGAAGATTGAGTGCAGCACAGGGCAAGGAAGCTTCTTAAGCAGAGCATATTGACAGTAAACTACTTCAGCAAACAATGAGATTAACAGCGTCTATCAGCTAACATTCAGCGCTACACCGACATGAACGGGGCCTCAGTCCAGAATGCGTGTACTGTGGGAGAAGCTGACCGCCGTGCGTCTCCACATGAACGTCGCCAGCGGTGGCGCCACTGACCGCCATGCGCCTACACAAGAACGTAGCCAGAGGTGGCGGCGCGGCTAGAGGGCGGCAGTCTATGTAAGCGTATTGTGGGAGCGAGAGGATCGCCGAACCACGGCGCCGACGTATCGGCACGGCGGCGAGGGCGGCTTTGGCGGAGCAAATGGAGTGGAGGGGGATAGGGGGGAGGGGGTTTGGGGCATATTATTGGCTAGTTGGCCGAAGGGCGGTTGAATCGGATTTGGGGGGAATTTTTGGGTGTGGGGGGATGATCTTCGTGTGGTGGGCGGGGGGAGTTTGGCGCATGGTCGGTTTCTCCAAGTGCAGTCCCACGTGTCAGTGAAGAGGCAAGCCAAAGCGCGTTCCGTTTGCGTGAGCCGTGTGCAGGACCGAACGTGTGTGGGGTGCAATGCGACCGCGACAGGAGTGATGTGAGTGTACCGCCTTTTTTCCTTTTAAACTAGGTGCTTCGCCCCCTCAAATTTTTTTTGTTGCTTCGCGCAATCCATCGATACTACTACTAGTAATCTGGTAATCCCGACTAAAATGGCGCGACTGGGTCTTTCCCCGCGCGATATGCTGGGAGGTTGGCTTAGTTGGGTTTTTAGGACGAGTAATGCTACACCTACATAATCCCAGTTACGTAATTAATGTAATGTGAAATGTGTGAGCTGTTGATTGTAGATTGGGGGGGGGGGGAGGGGCCCACCACCATGAAAATCACGGGAGGAGAGAGAGAGGCAATTTATGTTAACCCTTTCGTAGGTTCCCGTAGATGTAGAAAGATGTGAAATGTGTGAATGTGTAGTGGACGTACTGTTGAGTATATGTGTTATGTGCATATTGTGTATTGGGCCCGCCTCCTAGTTCCTTGTATAGTTGAGGTCTGTGGCCCACCTTTGTACATCATATATACGTGCCTATGCACGGAGAGTAATACGTCGTGCAATCATAATCGCATACATGGTATCAGTTTCCTAGGTTTTTTCTCGCTTCCGCCGCCGCCGCCGTGCGTCCCCTCTGCGCCGCCGCCGTGCATCTCCTCCGCGCCGCCGCCGCGCGCCTTCTTCGCGCCGCCGCCATCCAGCCGTTGCCGCTCACGCGCCCTCTGCGCCAGCCGCCGCTCCTCTCTCCACCCGCCCGCGCTGCGTCCCCGCATCGCTAGCCGCCGTCCCCCATGCACTATTCGCGTGAGTTTCGATGACTTGATACGGCGGCAACCTCACACGTATGTGTATACGTACTTGTACAGCCGGTCGATTGCTAGCTTTGTCTAGCTAGCTTCACGTCAACAAATCCATCCAGCTGCTTGCCTGTTTGTGTCAAGACTTGTGCGTTGCCTCGTGTGATCCAGCAACCCGCGTCGCGTCGCTGCCGCCCGCTAACAAAACCGCTGGTGCTGCCCGCTGTCGCATCGCCATCTGCCAGCCACGCTGCGTCATCTCCCGCCAGCGTCAGCCCCGCGTCGCCCAACCCGCCACACGTGCCTGAGCCGCTGCTGCCGCACGCGCAATCCACCTGAGCCGCCGCGCGCGTCCGTTGCCACTGCTCCACCCGAGTCGTTCGAGTCGGACCAATGATGGCATCAACCGGTCCATCCACCACCGCCTTTGCCACCCCACCGTCGGCGTCCTCCGGCCAGTTCATCTTCGCCCTGTCACCGGTGCCCTCTAGCATGGCCTCCGTGCCCGTTCGCACGTATGGGGCTCCGCCGCAGTTGCCGCCGGGGCCGCTCTCCATACCGTACGGGCCTCCCACCCCTCCAGCGCATCATGCGTACTACACGGCTCCGTGGCCGTATGGCGAGTACCCACTGTTGCAGCTCAGCGGAGGTTACGGCTTCCCCATGGCATCTCCATCCCCCTTGCCGGCCCTGCCGCCGGCGTCCTAGGACCCGGTGCTCCTCAGTGGGCTGCATACCGCTCCTACGCCGAACAACTACACTAGAGGTGGTGATCGGTACATGGACACCGGTGCCATGGCTCACATGTTTGCTCATCCTGGTAACCTTGCCTTCTTCACTCCTGTCTCCATCGACCGCCGCATCATTGTCGGCGACGGTTCCACACTTCCTTCACGCGGACCCCTTGGCGCCCGCGACCCCCTCGCCCCCCC
>NC_041382.1:501411312-501426097 GCF_002162155.2 Triticum dicoccoides | reverse complement strand
TTTTTCGCCCGAGCTCGCGCTATGCCTCGGATGACTACGTCCATGTGGCATCCACCTCTGAGCCATTGCCATTGTCGTCCTCCCTTCGAGTCGCTCTTCGTGACTCGCTCTGGATGGCTGCGATGCAAGAGGGGTTTGATGCCCGGTTGCGCAACCGGACGTGGCAGCTTGTTCCCCGTCCCCGGCACGCCAACGTGATTACTGGGAAGTGGGTCTTTAAACACAAGCTCCGTCCTGACGGTACCCTTGATTGCTACAAAGCACGCTGGGTCGTACGTGGCTTCCGACAGCGTGCTGGCATCGATTTCACCGACACCTTCGCTCTGGTAGTCAAGCCCGGCACGATATGCACGGTTCTCCACCTTGCGGTCTCCCATGCTTGGCCGGTGCACCAGATGGACGTCTCCAATGCCTTCCTCCATGGTCACCTCGAGGAGTAGGTCTTCTGCCAGCAGCCCACCGGGTTTGTTGACCCGGCGCTTCCCGACCACGTGTGCCTGCTTTCGCGGTCCTTGTACGGACTTAAGCAGGATCCGCGCGCTTGGTACCAGCGCATTGCGGCATTTCTCCACCATCTTGGGTTCCGCTCTACTCGTTCGGATGCCTCGCTCTTCGTCTATCATCAGGGCTCTGACACGGCCTACTTGTTGCTCTATGTCGACGACATCATCCTGACAGCATGTATGGCTGGTCTCCTCAGTCAGCTCACGGCTCGTCTTTGCGCTGAGTTCGCCATCAAGGACATGGGTCCTTTGCACTACTTCCTCGGTGTCGAGGTGGTGCGCCGTCCGGATGGCTTCTTCCTTCATCAGCGGAAGTACGCTCACGAGCTCCTAGAGCGTGCCGGCATGCTTAACTGCAAGCCCGCCGCTACATCTGTTGATACGAAGGCCAAGCTTTCTGCCACGGATGGTTCTCCTGCTTCAGATGCTGCTTTCTATCGGTCTATCATTGGTGCTCTCCAGTACCTCACTCTGACTCGACCGGAGATCCAGTATGCCATGAAGTAGGTGTGTCTTCATGTGCATGCTCCTCAAGACGTTCACTGGGCTGTCGTCAAATGGATTCTCCGCTATATCTGTGGCACTATTGATCTTGGCGTCATGCTTCACGCCTCCGCCGACACCGCCCTCACCGCCTTCTCCAATGCAGACTGGGCGGGCTGCCCTGATACTCGTCGCTCCACTTCGGGCTATTGTGCCTATCTTGGACCCTCACTCATCTCGTGGTCGTCCAAGCGGTAGCCTATGGTCTCTCGTTCCAGCGCTAAGGCTGATTATCATGCGGTGGCCAACACCGTCGCTGAGTGTTCGTGGCTTCGCCAGCTGCTTCAGGAGCTCTCTTGCCCTGTTGACCATGCCACGGTGGTCTACTGCGACAATGTCTCAGCGGTCTACCTCTCCACTAACCCGGTGCATCATCGACGGACCAAGCATATTGAGTTGGATATTCATTTTGTCTAGGAACAGGTGGCCCTTGGCCATATTCGTGTTTTACACGTCCCTACTTCCCAACAATTTGCCGATATCATGACCAAGGCCTTGCCTACGGCGTCATTTGAGGAGTTCCGATCCAGTCTTTGCGTCAGCCACGGTGCCGCTTCGACTGCGGGGGGGTGTTGAGTATATGTGTTATGTGCATATTGTGTATTGGGCCCGCCTCCTAGTTCCTTGTATAGGTCTGTGGCCCACCTTTGTACATCATGTATACGTGCCTATGCACGGAGAGTAATACGTCATGCAATCATAATCTCATACACGTACTATTAGAGTGCCTAAGATAATTTGTGTATGTATAAACCCTATGTGTTTATTTTACTTCGCATGTTAGATTTGTCTTGGTTCAATAAAAAGCAGAGTTGGTGATGATGGTGTTCCTGTCATCCTGCAATATAGGCCGTTCGATCTATATCTAACGGATAGGAAGGAAACTATGACAATTTACCCACACTCCTCTCCACATTTGCAGATAAGGCTTTCCCTCGTTCATCCTTTTTCCCACAAGATCTTGATCTTCCGTGCAACGCACGGGCATCTTGCTAGTAATCCTACAATATGTATATTATTGTGAAAGTTCATATACACCGTCCGAGATTAATGCAAACACGGCAGATTTTCATTACATTTCAAAATTTTATAGGACAGAAAAATAAAAGAAACCCGACCCTAAACCTATTCTACGGCGGTGATCGACGTCCTCCATCTGCGATCTCTATGTACGGGGGTGGGTTCAAGACCCGTGAAGTGAAGGTGCGGTCTCCGGTGAGGAAGAGTAGAACACGGGATACGGACCGGCCAGTTGGCACACCATGCCCTGCCGCCTCCCATGCCCTACTCATCCTCAGAGGAGTCCCTGACCTCGGCGGTGCCGGACATTGGACGGCGGCAAGTAGGACGCGTGGCTGACGGTGCTCCCGTCGTCGGCCACCAGCATGGCCACCGCTTGTGCGGTCGTGTCCGCGTCCGGCTACATAGCTATTACGTCGCAAGAGGTGACTTGAGCGAGGGCGGTGACCACGAGCTTCATCCCCGAAGACAAGCTCTCCTGCAGAGCATTTGCACTTGCGGTCATGGCGGATGTGGTGCCAGGTAGGAGGACGATGCGCTATGGTGTGGAGGTTAGCTGGGCGTTGCCGCTTTAAGTAGCGCATTCCGGTGAGGCCAAGCATCCGGGTGCGTCATTAAGTTGCCGGAGTTGGTTCCTCGGGCACCGAGCCTCTTAACGACGACATACGAACGGACGGCATGAATGCGGGTAGCTGGCGCCGGCTGGGAACGCACCGCGCGACGGCGCGAGGGACGAGGGTTTTGGTGTGCCAGGGTAGTTAGCTGCGGTCGTGGCAACGTTGGAGATGCCCTTTGCTCACATGCGATCCCCACATGTCATTGAAAAAGCAAGATGACCCGGCATGGTCTCAGGTCCAGAGGATGTAGTTGGCCGTGCTACACCACTCCGCGGACGTGTCGCGGCGCCCCGTGCATCCTCGATGAGCCAGGTGTTGGGGTGTGTTTGGATTGTGGCCAAAGTGCACCTTACCAAAATTTTGGTCATGACCCAAAGATTGTCTTTGTTTGGATGGTTGCCATTTTTTGGCATGCCAATGAACTCTAGCCAACTCTAGTTCATTTTTCTTGCCAATGTCGGCCAAATCATGGGCAACCAATACCTCAACCAAAATTTTGGTCATGACCCAAAGATTGGTCTTTGTTTGGATGGTTGCCATTTCTTTGGCATGCCAATGAACTCTAGCCAACTCTAGTTCATTTTTCATGCCAATGTCGGCCAAATCATGGGCAACCAATACCTCAACCTAAATTTTGGCTACCGAATGCTTTGATGGGGCAACCTTGGGCACAAACCAAACATACCGTTGGTCTTGCCACAACACTAATGCCACCCTCGGCACACTGAAACCGACCGTGTCTAGCTACGGTATGAGCGTGTCACTCACCACGGTCACCGTGTCCAGAGGCGGTGCTGGAGCTGCGCCCTGTTGTTGGCCCCAACGACCCACATGAACGGTTGTCGGTGGCGAGGAGGTCATGGGCCAGCTCCTCCATTGGACTAGTCTGCCCACATGTCGGTTTCCCTGTTTTCCCGGCCATATTCGAGCGTCAGTGCTCCGCGTTGCACATTAGTCCTTTCAGTATGTAGGCCAAGCGAGACAACTTATTGTTTATTTGAGCCATTCAAGTATAATCATGTGGCGTTTGCTTATTTCTCATTCCTCTCCAACCCTCTTCTCCATCGATCATGTTGCCCTCCAGTCGAGTCCATCCTCCCGCATGCCTCATTTGAACATTCCGCCGAGTATCATTCGCATGTACCCACCCTAGTCCTCTTCAATAGATCTCCAGACCCCAAGATGAAATCGAGAGGGAACGAGTGGGGGCACGTGATACCTAAGGCGGATTCAAAATTTTGAACCGATGATCATAGCATCTGCAAATCATATATAAAGGGTATTCAATGTTTGTTTCATTTTTGAACGTACAATATACTCCCTCCTATCCTTTCTAGTTTACATATAAGTTTTATGTGTAGTCAAAGTATCTCTACTTTGATCAAAAAGGTATCAACATTCAACAACGCCCAATCAATATTGTTAGATTCGTACGTACTCCTAGATTTGTACTCGAGATGGTTTCCAATTTGACTATTGACAAGATTAATAGTACATGAGATGTATAATGTGAAAATTATATCATTGGAAACTCCATTCACATACGAATTTGACCGTATGCTTTGTATAAGTTGCATGTCATATACTATTACTCTAACATTTGGTCAAAGTTAGCCTCGAAAAATGCATTAGACCCTATATGCTTTGTGTAAGTTGCATGTCATATATTATTACTCTAACATTTGTGTAAGTTGCATGTCATATATTATTACTCTAACATTTGGTCAAAGCAGTATAGTGGAAGTGGATCCTCTGACGTAGGTATCCCTGCCTTACCCTCCCTTTCGGTCACTTACTGGCGGACCCCATGCTTGCTAGGCCCTGCATGTCAATTACTCAATGGGTTCAGCCACGTTAGGGGATCCTCATCCGTAGTATACTCCCTCTGTTTTTATTTACTCCACATAAAATGGAGGGAGTGGTGGTATAATAAATGATGCGGGCGGGGGAGGGGGAGGGACGTCGGTTTGCTCTCAACTGCGGTCCCGCAAGCGAGCAAAAACGCAAGACGAAGTGTGTTCCATTCGGTGAGCGACGTGGAGGGTCCAACGTGCCGGGCTGCAACGCGAACGCGACAAGAGCGATGTACAGTCAAAACCGATTGACCGGTCATCACCAGAACCACTATTCACACCAGAACCTTCGCTGCTCGGCCTACGCCAGTCACTACCCTAAAACCACACCAAATCTCCAGCCCATTCCCCCACCTTTCGATCCCCTAGTCTGCATCAAGCGTCCCCTAGTTCACCGGAAAGCCATGGTGCGCCGCAAGATCACTTACTACAAGATGCTGATGCCGGAGCGCCGCGCAGAAATCGCGGCGACGGTCGGCACCACAGACCTTCATTCCCAAGCTCACTTTGCGGCGGGCCAATCCTCGAGTTCTCTGGAGCCAAGCTACGAGGAGGAGGAAGCCGATCCAATGTTCATGGTGGAGGTCACGGCGCAGAAGGCCCCGATGGGTATGAGACGATGGACGTCGACTTCGTGCCGGCGTCCGAGTCCCCCATGGTGCAGGCGGACCAGCGGTTCAACATGGCGATACTAAAGGAGGACCGGGAGGCAGAGGCTCAACTTGACGCGGAGCGCGCGCATGCCGCTGCCATCGAGGATCTCCTGCTAGCAGAATCGGATGTCGTGGATGTGAACCGGGCGGCGGAGGCTCAACTTGAGGCAAAGCGCGCGGATGCCGCTGCCATCGAGGCCCTCCTATAGGCGGAACCGGACGTCCTGGACTTGAACCGGGCGGCAGAGGCTCGACTCGATGCAGAGCGCGTGGATGCCACTCTCATCAACGCCCTCCTGCAGGCGGAACCGGACGTCCTGGACTTGAACAGGGCGGCGGAGGGTCGACTCGACACGGAGCGCCCGGATGCCGCTGCCATCGAGGCCCTCCTGCAGGCGGAACCGGACGTCATCGACTTGAACCGGGCTGTGCTCTCGTCCGTGCAGAGAGCCCGCACGCTCCGCTTGAACGAGTAGCTGGAGGCCGAGGACAACCACGGTGCAGAGACACACGTTGGCAGCGACGGCTGGTTCGCGCCGGCAACCAAAGACGACGAGGCCGTCTCTTTCCGCGAGCAGTGATAGTTTTTCTTTATGTTGTTGTTTTTATGGATCGTTTGTTGTGTAAAAACATACATTTGTTATGCAAGTTGCCTGACTTGGCTCAGTCTACCATTTCAGGCGGTTGGATGAATATCCTACGTCTCCTAACCCTTCTTTCCTTCTTCCTCACCTCTTCTTCTTCCCCAACAGACCACCGCACGGGCCGTACGGATACTTCCGAACATGCGGTTGGATAAACATACTCTATGAACGAAAATGATGTGTCAACGATAGGATGGCTGAGTTCGATTTGTTCACATGCGACAGCAACGTGTCAGTGAGGGTGTGTTCCCTTGGTTGGGTTTGCGGCGTGCATGAGCGACTGTGTGAGGGTGCGGTGCGAACGCGCATGCAAGAGCGACCATGTGAGGGTGCGGTGCGACCGCGACAGCCATGCGCAAGTGTACCTCCTTCTCATTTTGAAAACTTTAGGCAAGCTTGGCAAAAATGTGTGGCAAAGTTTGGCAATGCAAGGCCTAGACCCAAACAGGATAAGTACGTACGTACTAGGAGTACTAGTGTTAAAAAAGAAAGGCGGGGTTTTCCTTCGTAGGATTTCATCGATACAAATCCTCATTTCACATGTCAATTAATGCGTATTTTTTTCTCCAAAGACTAAAGAGCTAACCATCTCACTCCTCATCGCTTGATTAATGCAGTGCCATGCAAACCAACCTTCTCACTTCCGCATGCATGCATGTCATCTCTCTCTCCCCTGTCCATCTCTCTGCACGCATGTGCCTCTCGCTCTCTCTCCTGTTTCTGCATGCAAGCAGCTCTCTCTGCCTTGGGAAGATGCGAAGCACATGGGAAAGAGAGATGGGATTACTGCAGGCACGCATGCGGTGGAAAGGGATGGAGGGCCCGGTTGGAAAGAGCAGCGAAAAAATGCCAATGCACAGAGCATTGCGGGGAAAACGAAATTTTCCTAGATGCAGATAAAAAAAGGACCGGAGGGAGTACTACTAGGAGTACTAGTGCGGTGAGATGGTTTGTCGAAGAAGACGATGGAGAAGCGGAGTCAGCGAAGAGTGAAATGATGGTTGCTTCGTCCGTGCTTTTGGGATTTGACGCCTCACTGCTTTGTGATTTGTGATAGAAGGGACAGGGGAGTAGACTCTGTGCTCTATACTGTACTACATGCGTCCAAGCATGGGAGAAAGAGGAGAGATGTTGCATTTTTCTATTCCTTCAATGAATCAATCAGGGAGCTTCGGTTCCATCTTTTTGGCTTTGGCAACACCGTCCACAATGGTTCCCATGATGCCAAAAGCTATTTTCACATTTGGCTACACATTGTGGATGCCCTTAACCGTACCACTTGGTTTTGCTCCTGTGTGCTATCTATACAAATCTCAATTATATTGATCTAAAAAATTATAGAATCAAGATTAGTAAAAAGGAGGTGATTTTGCCGCGCGGATGGCGGGGGTGGTTTCTTATTTGAGCAACGCTACATCCACGTAATGGTTTACGTAAAGTTACGAACTGATGTGATGTGGGACTATTTGATTAGATTAAAGGAGAGGATTAGGCCCACCCCACCTAAAAATCAGGGGGGCATATATAGATTAGATGGAAAGTATACGTAGCAGCTACGTAGCCCTTTGTAAGTCTAGGATTAGGCTTCTTATTTTCGGAGGACGTTGTCCTCACGGTTTGCTAACATGCGGTCCCACGTGTTAGTGCTTTACCAAGCCGATCCGCGTCCCACATGAGGCAGAACAACGGTAGAAGCAACAAGTGGTTAAGTTGAAGAAGATGAGGGAGAAGCGGATTAAGCAACGAGTGAAATGATGGTTGCTTCGTCCCTCCAACTTAACTGCGGGAAAGGTGCGGCTTTGTGATTTGACGCCTCATTACTCATTACTATACCGGCACCATGACCGGGGTGCTTCACCCCGGCTGCTCTGCACTGTATTCCGGTATGGCACATGGACCCGGTATCTTGATGTCCCACATGTCGGCGAAAGGGACTAGAAGATTTATGAAAGCGAGCGCTCCACTCTTACGATGGAGGAGTAGACGACACGACGGCCCAGTGAACAGTCACTTGTACTGTATAGTACTATAGTTTTGCTGTTTCGCACGATCCATCGATACAAACCCGATTAAACAAGAAAGGGCGGGATTTTTCCCGCGCGGTAGATGATACTGGCCATACATTTCAAAGGCAATTTTAATGTATGCAAACTGAATAATTATAAGTAACAATATGATATCTAGTGAAACTAAAAACACATATGATTTATTGTGTTAGAGTGTAGTAGTAGTGTTGTATTGCATAGTTGTTAGATGTAACATGCGAGAACGTGTAGAGATGTAGTTTTGGAGGGCCTACAGAGAGAAAAGCATAATACGGTCACCGAACTTCAGAATAAGCTGATTACGGTCACTATATATGTTTTGCGGTGATTATACGGTCACTTGCTCACAGTTCAGCATCGCATTGCACTCTGTTGACCGGCCAAATAGTCTGCGTGGCGCCATGTTTACTAGTTAAATTGACCACGTTCCTTGTGGGTCCCACCTGTCAGTTCGCATAGGCAAAAGGTTAGATAAACACAAATTTACACAGGCGCGACAAGGCTCCAACCCGTGCGCGGGAATCACCTGGTTGTGTATGTGTCTGTCAGGGCCTGATGTGTGCGCATGCATGTGTAGGTTGAGCACTTGAGCGTGAGAGTGTGTGTTGGTCGTGTGGTGTACTGGTGTGTGCATGCATGCATGCGTGCGTGCGTGGCTGCGTGTGTACATGTCAGTGTTGCGTGCATGCGTGAGTGCATGTGTTGCGTGGATGCAGTTCATGTGCATGCGTGCGTGGGTGTATAATCACCACACCAGCTCATGTGTGTTAAAACAGACGGCTCAGCATACCAATACAAGGCCACCTTGTCCGTTGTGCCCGCGGTCATGACTTCGAACCACCGTCCAAATATATTTTTGTCGTTTTTTTCATTCTTACTAGCAAGATGCCCGTGCGTTGCATGTAACATCAAGATGCATTTGTATGACTTATTTATCTTGTGAGAGAAAAGGATGAACGAGGGAAGGCCTTATTTGCAAATGTGGAGAGGTGTGTGGGTACCTTTTTGCAAAATTGCCATAGTTTCTTTCCTATCTGTCAGATATAAATCGGATGGCCTATATTGCAGGATGGCAGGCACACCATCATCACCAACTCTGTTTTTATAAGATGTATTTTATGTACTTTATAAGAGTGTAGATGTAGAGTAGATACAAGTCGACAGGTGGGCACGATGGTAGTGAGATAATGTGATGCAACACTAGAGGTGCCACGTGGAGCGTTTAACTGGTCAACTAGTCATGTCATGAGCAAATACAGAGTTGTACGGTGAGCCCGTGACTGTATAATAACCACTAAACGTAAATGGTGACCGTAATGAGTGGATTCTGAAGTCCAATGTACGTATCGTGCTTTCGCTTCAAATACAATGATCGTCATTGCATATATCGCGAGAGAAAGATGAAACATGCGTGAATTTTCTGGGGGCTTACTTTTAGAGGACCTGGAGATAGTTTTGTGTGCATACGTGAAAGGGGCGTACAGGGGGGTATGCGATGGAGAGAGAGAGATGCTCTTCGTTTCTATTTATTATGACTAACTTTGTATATAGTATAAAAATATACAAACTCACAGTGCGGAATAAATATCATTGTGGGCACCATGCAATGGAAATTAGCGTTCGTACTCCTCCATATAACTTTGTAATGTTGTATATATGTAGAAACTCTAAAATAATTGTTTGGCCACACTTTATTCAAAAGGAATGTTGTATGCAAAATAAACGTGAAGAGAGGGCTTTTTAGATCAATGGGGTACGTGATGTAACATGTGTGAATGTGTAGTTGATGCATTTGGCGGGGTCTGGAGAGGTATGTGTGTGTATTACATATTCGAGAGAGGCATGGATAGAGGGGCCGACCGGGGGGGCATGGGAGAGATAGCACGAGAAATGAGAGTGGTCTAGAGAGACAGAGAGACGAATATGATGTCACGACAAGAGATTCCATTCCCTTGAGTGTGTATATGCAAGGGGGAGGGATAGAGGCACCAGGAGAAATTTTCTGTGTGTGTGGTGTTTGTGTTGGTATGTGTGGGTGTGAGAAGATAATGACACGTGGGGGCAGAGGGTGTGTCACCGCGTTAGGTCCGGTGGGTCGAGGTGAGGCCCTTCGTTCGGTTCCGTCCTGTGCCACATTGGTCGACCCGTGACGCATTTAGGAAGACCCATGGATGACTAGTTGTACAAGACAAAGATAGCAGAATTGTGAAGGACTCTGTGTCCACTGACAAAGCCGGCTAGGATTTGTAACCCTAGGTTCTCGGACTAAGGTAACCCCTTTATCTCTGATATTACTATTGATCCAACCTAACTTTAAGGGTCATCCTACAGAATGCTCTGCTAGAATCATTCTCGTCGATTAGGAAGAGAGGTGTGAGACAATGCATGCGAGACAGTCGTAAAGATAATGTGCGTACATGAGACACGTAGTCAGGTCCATGTATATAGAAAGGGTCGATGAGGATTGTGCGTGTGTATGTTTGCGAGAGGAAGAGTGCTTGTGATAAAGGTTAGTGGAAATAGTTGTAAATGGTTACGAGAGGGAGGGAGGGTTATATCTAGAGCATGTGTGTGATAAAGACACCTCGGGAGAGAGTGTGTGAGCATGTGTGAGAGACCACCGATGGAGAGTGAAACTACACGTAAAAGACTGCTCTACACATTGATTAAATATATAAATTGTATCCAAATATTAGGATGGGATCATGATATTTGCAATTCGCATAAGGAGCGATCATTGATCCATCAGACATCTTGATTCTATCGAATTTGAGCATGTCTATGTTATTATTAGACACAATTGATCCACATAGTTAGTATTTTGAAGTCTAGACAATGCATCACTTTAGCAATCGAATATAATCGTGAGTATAGTTCATGTTGTGTGTAAAGCACATTATACATACGAAAGTTACACAATGGACATTATAAATAGCTACCTATGAACTAGCATACATTTGAATTCAACTTAAGGTGGTTTAAAAAAAAATTGAATTCAACATGAAGTCCATTCAATTATTTGAATTTGATATCATGGCATTTGTAAACCGTACCTAAGTTATGGGGGCATCAATCTTTGCTCTGATTTTGTACATAATAGCATATGTAGTCGTGTACAAAATAGATTCAAATTTAGCTCCTCCATTCCAAAATAATCGTAGTTATAGGATTTTCAAGTGTCAAAATTTCAAAAACAAGCGGATAATTTAATGAGGTTTTCAAACATACAAGGTCAAATATAACGTTGTCTATTTAGGTCAATCATAATAGTTCAAGAGTACTCTAAACATGAATGCTTGTGTTTCAAAATTTCGAACGAAGCGCCAAAAGAGCCTCTACTCGCTCGAAACCGCGTGAGACCAATGTTTGGTAGTACAAGGAAATTACTTTTCTAATAACTCCGACCCGTGAAACCTACCGGCCCGACGTCCAAAGGTCTAAACCGGGGTAGGTCTGTTGCTTCATCTAGACGCCACGCAACCGCATCCGAAAAACATTCATACACAATGGCCGCCTAAGCACACATGCGCGCGACCGAAATCACTCCCGCCCACTATTTGGGACACATGGGATTACCATCCTACCCCCGACCCGCAGTAGGTCTGAAATTTAAGAGGGGGGCAAAGTTTGTACTTTCCCCAAATTTCAAACAAGCGCGTCCCATCTTCTTTTAAAAAAGCCAAAAACAAGCGCGTCCCAGACCGAAACATGGTTCCCCCCACCCATCCTATTCCCCATTCATACTCCGTGGGCGCCAAAACTACCTCTCCACCAGCCGCGAAACCCCAGCGTCCTCCGTCCGCCACCCCATCCCACCCATCAACCGCAGCCCTCCTCCATCACGCTGGAACCGATATCCCGACATCGTCGTCCACCGCAACCTCAACCGCAACGCCCTCCACGGCTAGTAGTTGAAGCCGAGGCCGAGCCGTCCATACCCGAGCCAGTTCAACCACGCCGTCCTGCGCCTCACTGCTGCCGCTCCAACTTCGCCACCCACCACCGCACCGGAGCTGTTCCTGCTACGCCGTCCATCGCCGCCTCGGATCTGCTTCCCCTTCGCCGACATACGGCCACGGTAACACAGTCAACAATTTGGCCATGGGTTCGTCCAAGCCTGCACCCTCTAGAACATCAGTTTCCCCGATAAAAAGAAGAAGATCAGCACGACATGTGGAGGTGACCACACCGGCAACTGAGGGAGTCCTGGATTAGGGGGTGTCCGGATAGCCGGACTATACCTTCAGCCGGACTCCTGGACTATGAAGATACAAGATTGAAGACTTCGTCCTGTGTCCGGAGAGGACTTTCCTTGGCATGGAAGGCAAGCTTGGCCATGCGGATATTCAAGATCTCCTACCATTGTAACCGACTTTATGTAACCCTAACCCTATCCGGTGTCTATATAAACCGGAGGGTTGTAGTCCGTAGGCAAAAAAAACTCCATACACAATAATCATACCATAGGCTAGCTTCTAGGGTTTAGCCTCCTTGATCTCGTGGTAGATCTACTCTTGTACTACCCATATCATCAATATTAATCAAGCAGGACGTAGGGTTTTACCTCCATCAAGAGGGCCCGAACCTGGGTAAAACATCGTGTTCCCTGCCTCCTGTTACCATCTGGCCTAGACGCACAGTTCGGGACCCCCTACCCGAGATCCGCTGGTTTTGACACCGACATTGCTGCTTTCATTGAGAGTTCCTCTGTGTCGTCGCCTTTAGGCCAGATGGCTCCTTTAATCATCAACAACGATGCAGTCCAGGGTGAGACTTTTCTCCCCGGACAGATCTTCGTCTTCGGCGGCTTCGCTCTGCGGGCCAATTCGCTCGGCCACCTGGAGCAGATCGAAAGCTACGCCCCTGGCCATCAAGTCAGGTTTGGAAGTTTAAACTACACGGCTGACATCCGTGGAGACTTGATCTTCGACTGGTTCGAGCCACGGCGAAGCACGCCGCACTATCTCGAGGGGCATGATCTAGCTCTGCCTCCGGACAGTGTCCTGGAGGCCGCACACGCATCGGTTCCGACCCCTAACTCGGAGCCTATTGCGTCAATCGAGGATGAATGGTTGTACGTCACCTCGGGGGCTGCAATCTCAAAGGCGATCGAGCCGAACGCTAGCCCCACACTCTGCATGATCCGTGACTCCGAGGATCTGGACTCCTTTTCGGACTCCGAACCCCCCGCGCCCCTACCGATCGAATCCGATTGGGCGCCGATAATGGAGTTCACCACCGCAGACATCTTTCAACATTCGCCTTTTGGCGACATCCTGAATTCTCTTAAGTCTCTCTCTTTATCAGGAGAGCCCTGGCCGGACTACGGTCTGCGAGGGTGGGATGCGGACGATGAGGAAATTCAAAGCCCACCCACCACCCACTTGGTAGCCACTGTCGACAATTTAAACGACGTGCTCAACTTAGACTCCGGAGACATCGATAGCATGGATACGATGCAGGAGATACCGACGAACCAACGCCCATAGGGCATTGGACAGCCACCTCATCTCACGATGTGTACATGGTGGATACCCCTAAAGGAAGCGACAATGAGGAAAAAGGGGATGGGACGGGAGATCGACTCCCCGAAAAGTAATCAAAACGTCGGCGTAAACGCCGACCCAAGTCCCGCCTCGACAAAAACCCGGCCATAGAGCAGGACGAGCCGATAGACGACGAGCAGGCCTTAGAGCAACCGTCCGAACAGGGCAACACGAATAGAGAAACCGAACATCCCTCCTCCGGCGAAAACGGCATTCCGGACGACCTCACTCCGGATAAACCTATGGAGCAGAAGAATCTCGTTGAAACTGCACGCAGCCTAAAAAAGCAGAAGCGGAAGCTAAAAACAGCGGAAGATGCACTCCGGATTAGATGGAGCAAAGTAATCAATACCGCAGATAAATACGCCAACAGTCGCCGCACTAAAAGCTATCCGAAAAGAAAGCTACTGCCCGAATTCGACGAAGAGGCCTTAGAGCCCTCGCATTCAAAAAATGAGAAAGCCACACGGTCGGATAGACGAACCCATAAAGCGGCAAGCGGTGCCGCACCTAAATCAGCATGCGACCCACTTAAGGATTCGCATCATGGCCCAGTTAGGTCTATTTATGGGCCAAGAAAGCAAGCTCTCGTAAGCAATGCAATAAAGCCATCATCAGAATCCAGCACACCCAAATACAGGGGCGCCACACACACCCTATGTTTCACCGATGAGGTCCTGGACTATGAATTTCCAGAGGGATTCAAACCCGTAAACATAGAGGCATATGATGGAACAACAGACCCTGGAGTCTGGATCGAGGATTATATCCTCCACATACACATGGCTAGAGGAGATGATCTCCACGCCATAAAATATTTACCCCTTAAGCTTAAAGGGCCAGCCCGGCATTGGCTTAAAAGCCTTCTAGAAAACACAATTGGAAGCTGGGAAGAGCTCGATGATGCTTTCCGAGCAAACTTTCAAGGGACCTATGTCCGCCCTCCGGATGCAGACGATCTTAGTCACATAACTCAACAACCCGGAGAATCAGCTCGGCAGTTCTAGAATAGATTCCTCACTAAAAAGAATCAGATAGTCGACTGTCCGGACGCCGAAGCCTTAGCAGCTTTCAGGCATAACGTCCGAGACGAATGGCTCGCCAGACACCTCAGCCAAGAAAAGCCAAGAACAATGGCCGCACTAACAAGCCTCATGACCCTCTTTTGTGCAGGGGGGGATAGCTGGTTGGCAAGGCGCAGCCCCAGCGACCCAAGTACATCCGAAACTAGGGATGGAAATGGAAAATCGCAACGCAACAAGGACCGTCGCTGGATTAAGGACAAAAGTCCAAAGAGCACGGCAGTCAATGCCGGATTCAAAGGCTCATGACAAAATCAGGAAAAATCGCCCCCCCCCCCC
>NC_041382.1:501372594-501410812 GCF_002162155.2 Triticum dicoccoides | reverse complement strand
TAACAGGGACGATTCATCCAACCTAAATAAAATCCTAGACAGGATATGTCAGATACACAGTACTCCCGGGAAGCCTGCTAACCATACCCACAAAGACTGTTGGGTTTTCAAACAATCCGGCAGACTCAATTGCGAACACAAGGGGCTCGACACACCAAGCGAAGACGAGGATGAACCCCAAAAGCAGAGCACCAGGAAACATAACAACTTCCCACAAGAAGTAAAAACAGTGAACTCACTTCACATAACAAAACGTGCGGCGCCCGTAAAGGTATGCACCACACGGCCCATCCCCAAAGGGTCCTGCCACTGGTTGTCAAAACCGATCATCTTCGATCAGCTAGATTATTCTAGGAATATCAATAATGTAGGCTGGACTACCTTGATACTCGATCCAATAATTGGCGGACTCCAGTTTTCAAATGTCCTTATGGACGGCGGCAGCGGACTAAACTTGATATATCAGGATACAATCCAGCACATGGGGATAAACCTAGCAAGAATCCGCCGCAGCAAAACCTCCTTTCAAGGGGTAATACATGGTCCGGACACCCATTGTATGGGTTTTCTCCGCCTCGAAGTCATATTCGGCTCTGCCGATAACCTCTGCCGCGAAAAGCTGACCTTCCATATCGTCCCGTTCTCAAGTCGCTATCAAGCACTACTGGGACGCGAAGCTTTCGCTCGCTTTAACGCAATACCGCATTATGCATCTCTTACGCTTAAGATGCCCGGTCCACAAGGCATCATCTCTTTGAAGGGGAAGCACTAAAGTGAGCCTCCCCAAGCGGAGGACTGTGCGGCCGCTTTGACAGCCCCATAGCAAAATGGCCTCACCGGGCAAAAAAAACTTCGAAATAGGTCATTCAAGACCACGAACGCGGATAGACGAGTTCGGTGCAAAATCATCATTGATGCAGGCCTAGAAGCCATATACCCCCGCACTAGGGGCTCCACGCATATACGATAAGAGACAATAAAGCTCAATCTTATATATCTTACTTTATACTTTGCTTATTTTAAACTTTTTCGGCACGACCCATTTTCAACTCAGTTCCTCTCTTTTACAGATGAACGTCGTGCGGCGCCCATCCAGGATACGGCACAACGGAGACACAGGCGCAGACGTGCAGTAGGGACCCATCCTAAAGGATTCTTTTTAGATTAAGACCCTGCGTAAACCTTTTTTACTGTCTCTTGTTGCTACACATCCCCTGGTTTTTTCTTTCTGATATAACCAAGGAGGAGGCTGGCGTCTTGGCATGTGGCCACGTTAGAATTTTTGCATGTACCTGGACACTAGGGGCTTTTTTAATAAAGAGTGTTGTTTCGCCCGCACTCATAAAGACCAAACACCTTAGGGAGTGTTCGGCGTCGCGAGTTTTGGCATTATATGCATCAGCTCCGAATCATGTCTTTGGTCAAATGTTGGGTTGCCCGGCTCCTGAGCTCGGCTATCTTACGTTCCGCTCTATCGGCTAAGGTAGCACCAGGAGAACTACTGCGATTGTGCCCCCGGTTCGGCCGGGCGAGCACCTCAGTAGAGAAAGCCGAAAACTGACTGTCATGATGTAGCGTAAGACTGGTCAGCCACTCGATGACCTATCGGAATCTATCGGATTCCTCCGCTTTAACGAAGGGCCGCTTCCCGGTCAGGCACATACGCGCCCTGAATTCGGACGAGCGCAGTTGCCACCAAGGAGCTACCTAAAGAGTCTCATTGTCAAACCCCTATGGCTAAGTGAAAGTGTTAAAGCATTATAGTCCGGTTGCCTGGCTCGCTGCGCTATCACCTCCTTTGTAGGACCAAGACATTGGGTTAAGTGTGAAAATGCATCTTTTGCGAGCACCCCCGCACTATGTGCGTGGGGGCTGAAGCTAACGACTGCCATCTTTCAGATTCTATATATATATATATATATATATATATATATATATATATATATATATATATATATATATATATATATATATATCTTAAAACAGCCGCACAGGAGGTGTTCCCAATACTTGGAGGCACAAGTATAAAAAAGGCCACTATAGTTTATCAAAATATTACTTTATAATTACATATGTTGTCATAACATAGCATCTTTCGGGCACTGTGTCTCTATTACACGAGCGCCTTCAAGAACTTCCTGAAAATAGTGCTCGGACGGTACTCGGCTTTTGTCCGAATCTCGGGACGCAACAACGGTGGTCTCCATCTCTGCCCAGTATGTCTTAACACGGGCAAGAGCCATCCTAGCGCCCTCTATGCATGCTGACCTCTTCATTGCATTTATACGCGGCACCGCGTCAAGGAATTGCTGCACCAAGCTGAAATAACTCTTCGGCTCCGATCTCCCCGGCCACAGGTGACCCATGACGTACTTCATGGCGAGTCCAGACAACCTATTCAGTTCGGCCCATTGAGCCAAACGATCATCCACTGCCAATGGACGCTCTGGATTGTGAAACTGCGACCAGAAAAGCTTTTCCAATTCGCGATCTTTCTGATCTTGAAAGTGTTCGGTCGCATCAACAGCACTCGCTGCCAAGTCCAGATAGGTATCCTCCACACTCCACATCCGATCCAACGGAGCAAACTTAGGATCACAAAATTTCCTTCGCAGCATAAAGGGCTTTCCAGCCGCAATCTGTTCGGCCTGACGCAGCTCCTCCTTCGCAGCTCTCATCGCAGAGCGCGCGTCCTTGGCGTTGGCAACGGCCTCCTCTAAGTCTGTCTGTTTCGCTTGGTCTTCTTTTTCAAGAAGTTTGCAACGGTCGGTAGCGCTTTTTAACTTTTCGGCCATCTCGGCCATCTCCTCCTTGCTTCGGCAATGAGCAGCCTGTTCAGCTCTCAGCTCTTCAAGGGCCTCTCGGCAGCCGCATCGCTTTTTCTGGCTTGCTCCTTAGCTCGGGCAAGTTTTGCCCTAAGATTCTCCACGGCGGCCGTACCATCTACGTCAAGCACACACATTGTAAGACACTGGCATGAAGCCCCTCTTACCTGATGCCGCCCGAAGAATTACATACCTTGAGCCTCATCAAGCCGCTTGTTGACAAGCGCGATGTCGGCATCTACCATGTCCAGTTGCCGCTTTAGTTCGGCCACATCATCAGTTAGGCTTGATTCCGGACACCTCGCCACCTACATTCAAAGGCGACATCTTAGACCTGGGATTATGATCCTCTGCGTGCCGTCATTTCTTGACAACGCGCAGAGTCTCAGGGGCTACTATCTACACTGGGCGCATCTTACTTATGCACAACTGACAAAAGTGTACATTATCTAACGTACCTCAAAACCCGTCAGTAAACTTTTGACGGCCTCATGCAATCCGCTTTCTGTGGATGAAATCCTTTCAATCGCCGTGCCCATCAATGCACGGTGCTCCTCTGAGATAGAAGCTTGCCCCAGCAGAATCTTTAGCTCCTCCGGCCGAGCACCAGACGGCGCCGGGCTCGCCCATGACCTCTTTCGAAGGCCGGACGCGGAGAACCTCGGGGGGCCGCATAGCCACCTTCCGCCCCTGCCGGATTTGGAGAAACCCTCCGCGACGACACCTCAGGGTCGCCCGCCTCGCTAGGCGGCACGGCAGGGGGAGGCGTCCCGCTCTCCATCATCTCCGGAAGGAGATCCCCTGAAGACGAGCTCTGCTGAGAAGGGCTGAGGTCCAAGCTACAAGGTAAAATTTCGGTTAATCTTCTCAGATATAAATCAAGGATTTCTCTCATCCCTCAAAAGGAAAACCTCTCTCTACTTACGGCACGCTGGAGGGCTGATCCCTTTGAGGGCGTAGTTTGGCCGAGGAACTCCCCGGCGTCGGACCCTCTGACGAGGATTTTCTCCCCCGCTTCGGGGCCATGGTCTCCGGGTCGTCAGAGGCGGCCCTATTCTTGCCATTGGGATAGGAATTGTCGGTTCCTCCCTTCGGAGCAGCCTCCCTCGAGGAGCCCATAGTTCCCTTGTCCTTCCCCTTACTTCCCTCCAAAGGCATTATCTTCAACATCCTAACAAGCACGGGATCCGGCCTGGCGGGAAGGGGAGCCGGACACCTGATCATCTTTGCCTTCGCTATCCACTCCTATTTAAAAGGACAGCTCTTTTAGGGGCAAGTTTATGACGATTATATGGATAGTAGGTCCGGGTACAAGGTTACTTACTTCGGTATCCGGGCGATTGCATCTTAGGCCTGCGTCCTCGGTCAAATCCGGACACATCATTTGTGATCCGAAGAACAGTTTATACATCTCCACGGGCGTTGCGCCCATAAAATGATGGAGAGCTCATGGTCCCTCCGGATTAAACTCCCATGGACGAAGGGAGCGACGTTTACTGGGCAGTGTTCGGCGAATCAGCATGACCTGCGTCACCTTGACCAGGTTGAGGTCTCTTTCTAAGAGATCCCTGATGCGGCCCTGCAACAAGGGCACGTCTTTGGATAACTCCCAATCTAATCCTTTGTTGACCCATGACGCTAGCCGTGATGGGGGACCCGAGCGAAAGGAAGGAGGCGCCGCCCACTTGGCGCTCCTCGGAGCGGTGATATAGAACCATTCTCGTTGCCACAAGCCGATCTCCTCTTGAAAGGAGCCCTCGGGCCATGGAGCATCAGCATTCTTACTTGTGACAGCGCCTCCGCACTCTGTGTGCCGTCCCTCGATCATCTTCGGCTCCACTCCAAAAGTCTTGAGCCATAATCCAAAGTGAGGAGTAACACGGAGGAACGCTTTGCACACAACGATGAATGAGGAAATGTGGAGGATGGACTCTGGAGCTAACTCATGAAATTCCAGCCCGTAATAAAACAGCAGCCCCCTCACGAAGGGATCCATCAGGAAGCCTAACCCTCGAAGGAAGTGAGACATGAACACTACGCTCTCACCGGGCTGGGGACTGGGAATAGCCTGCCTTTGAGTAGGCAACCTATGCGAAATTTCGGCGGTCAAGAACTTAGCCTCTCTCAACTTTAGCACGTCCTCCTCCGTCATCCATCGGCCTTGAAGGTCGGAACCGGACATTGTCGAAGGTCTGAGGCGCCCGGAATCTGAAGCCTAGGGTGTTGGAACTCAAGGCGACGGGCAAACTTGTTTTGGGATTGGAGAAAAGGAGTAAGGCCCTGGTCTCTTTATAAGAGGTTGAATACCAGGAGCCCTCCCCGTAACCGTTTGGGACTCGCCTTTAATCAAGAAAACATGCTAATGGGCACGATTGGGTTACCCACGTCCATATTGATGAGAATCCCGTAAAAGGGGAGCACACGATCTCTGCTTTGACAAGACGTGCCAAGGAAACCGCCTCGCAAAACGCGTTGAGGTGGAAAAGTGAAAACGATTCGAGTGAAGGACTTGGTTGTAGTGTGATGACACACTGCGGAATACATCAGCAGATTTGATTTGTGTTAATATTATTCTCTCTATGGCAATATGTGGAAGCTTATTTTAAAGAGCCGGACACTACTCTCGGTGTTTACAATCTTCTATGAAGGACTTGGAGGAGGAACCCGCCTTGCAATGCCGAAGACAATTTGCGCGCCGGACTCGTCGTCATTGAAGCCTGGTTCAGGGGCTACTGAGCGAGTCCTGGATTAGGGGGTGTCCGGATAGCCGGACTATACCTTCAGCCGGACTCCTGGACTATGAAGATACAAGATTGAAGACTTCGTCCCGTGTCCGGAGAGGACTTTCCTTGGCGTGGAAGGCAAGCTTGGCGATGCGGATATTCAAGATCTCCTACCATTGTAACCGACTTTATGTAACCCTAACCCTATCCGGTGTCTATATAAACCGGAGGGTTGTAGTCTGTAAGCAGAAAAACTCCATACACAACAATCATACCATAGGCTAGCTTCTAGGGTTTAGCCTCCTTGATCTCGTGGTAGATCTACTCTTGTACTACCCATATCATCAATATTAATCAAGCAGGACGTAGGGTTTTACCTCCATCAAGAGGGCCCGAACCTGGGTAAAACATCTTGTTCCCTGCTTCCTGTTACCATCCGGCCTAGACGCATAGTTCGGGACCCCCTACCCGAGATCCGCCGGTTTTGACACCGACAGCAACCGAAAAAGGTACTCCTCTTCCCTTATTCGTGCAAATCTTACGTCTCTGCTTGCACGGTATTCATCCCACAGAAGACACTAGTTGACCGCTTCTTCTTGATACTAGATGTTCCTAGTAACTCATGATGCACAAGGTTTCTCCTCATATACTATTTAACCTTAGCTAGAGGTCCGTCGCCCCCCTTAATTTCAATTTCCGGCCAGTTGATTCCCAATTAACGGAAGCATTCCCCGGCGTAACAGGAGCTAGTACGCCTATTACGCCAGGGAAGCAACGCCTTGGTGTTTATCTTAGGGGCGTGTGCGGCCTAGAGCTACTGGCGCCCGATCTGGAGGTCGGCCGGGATTAAAGGGATGGCCTAGGGGCGCTGCCAAGCATGGCGGTGGTGTGAGGTCGATGGGAGGGCGAGGCAGCGAAGGCAGGGGTCTGGGCTGGTGGTCCCTGGCGGTTCGAGAAAGATTGTCAACAGTGACTGGCGGGAGGTAGACGAAGGCCATCTGCCCGTTCCTTATAGATCGGACGGTTCATTAAAAAAATCGACTGACCTATTTATTTTCAGTCGACTGTTATCTTAGATATGACCACATGTGGTGGTGTGCTGGAGGAGTACCTGCATTTCCTGTGCTCATATATTACAAAATCATACGGAGTAGAATCTAATTTTGTTTGCCATGCAATGTTGTAGAGCTATCATATGTCTCCTGTCATTTATTTTTCAGCCACCTGCTATCTGCTACTTTTTACAGTGAACTAGTTCTGCACACACTTCACCCTTACTCTCACTATTGTGTTTTTATGCAAGGGTATTTCAGACTCTGCTGCCATGAGAGAAGCCAAAAAGAAAAGAGAGAAGTCGCTCCAGCTTTGTATGCGGGTAGGCAAGACACGTTACAGCGCTATAAAGGGTGCAGTGTCAGTAGATGGAGACGGTAAACGTAGCTCTGGAGTTGATGACCTCGCTCGCAATGAACCACCATCCCAGGTGCTTGCTTTAACTTCGCGATGTCATATGTGGTTGCATGTTCCATATGGTGTCTAGCTTGTATTCAAAAGACCGAAGTCGGTAAGATAAGGAAAGATATTTTTTACATGAACCACCATCCCGTGAGCACCAGAAGACAAATAGCTAGTCAGGGCACTGGCCGAGCCAGTGACAAGCCCAGCAAAGATAGGCATCACCTGGAAGCCAACTAAAAAGCTGCGATGGTGGCGAAGCAACCCGCCTCCCACCAGGCTCTCAGGTCCTAGATGATCATGCTCACCACTCCACCAGATGTCTAGCTTGTATTGCTTCCAATTTGGTTAAATTGCATCTGCTTAGCTTACACATTATACCTTTGAATATGACATGCCTTTCTATTTTTGGTACATACTAGTACATCTGTGTATTAACCATGTTCTTACATCAAACTAATGTTCTTGTGTATCCCTCATCAATCACTTATGACGAGGCAGGCAGGCAAGGGGACTACTCCTCATTTAAAGAATGCAGCGTCAGCCTCCCGACATGATTCTCAAGAAACAGAAATGCTAGATGAAGATAGTGAACGTAGCTCTGTAGTTGATTACATCATTTCCCCTACACTAGCATCGCAGGTGCTTGCTCTAACTTGGCAGCGTGATATGTGGTTGCATGTTGCATATGGTGTCTAGATTGTAATTCTTCCAATCTTGTTAAACTGCATGTGCTAGTCTGCTTAGCTCATACATTATACTTGTTAATGTGACATGCCTTCCTGTATTTAGTACATAGTACATCTGTCTATTAAGCATGTCCTTACATAAAACTATTGTTTTTTGTATCCCGCATCAATCAACATGACGAGACACCTTTAGTATATGAAGTGCGATATTAGTTGCATCTTTCATATGATTTATAGCATGCGCTGCTTCTAATTTGTTGAAATTCCATTTATGATGGGACGCTTTTAACTTGGCAGAGTCATATTGGTTGCATCTTTCATGTGGTGTCTAGCTTGCATTGCTTCTTATTTGCTGGAATGGTTTCTTCTTAGTTTACACAAACAATTGTGAACATGCCATGCTATCCTGTTTTTCGTACATATTCCATCCTGGTATCATGTGTTTGCCTTACATCAAAGTAGTGATTGTCAGTATCATGCATGAATGAGTTCCGAAGAGAGAATTTTATTGCTTTTTATTGTCGTTTTTACTTGACAATTCAAAATCAATAAAGCGGAAGGAAGTTAGCAAGGCAGTGGATAAAGGTGCTCCTTCCGAATGGAGGGCCTCAACAGTTTCTACTCCTCGACACCCCCAAGATGATTTCCAAGACAACACATGCATAGACACTCAACAAAGCTGTGTTTATGATGAGCACGTCTCCCCTAGTGCAGCATCACCGGTGCTCCCTCTAACTTGGCACTGTTATATGTGGTTGCATGTTATGTGTGATGTCTAGCTTGTATTGCTTCTAATTTTGTTGAATTCCATCTGCTTACTTTACACATTATACTTGAATAAGACACGTGTTCTTACACCATGTTCACACAATATCTGTCTATCACACCATGTTCTTACATCAAATTACTACTGTTGTGTAACCTGCAACAATCACTTATCATAAGACACGTTTGACTTCGGAGTGTGATATAGGTTACATCTCACATTCTTTTCTAGCTTGTACTACTAATTTGTTGAAATGGCACTTATGACGAGACAGTTTTAACTTGGTAGAGTGATATTCGTTGCATCTTTCATATGGTCTCTAGCTTTCATTGCTTCTGATTTGTTGAAATGCCTTCTCCTTAGTTTAAACATCATAAGTTGTGAATATGCAATGGCACTAATGATGAGAGACCTCTAACATGGTAGTGTGATGTTGTTTGCATCTTGCATATGATTTATTTCTTGTACTGCTTCACATTTTTTTAAATGCCATTTATGATGAGACACTGTTAACTTGGCAGAGCAATATTTGTAGCATTTTTCATATGGTGTCTACCTTCCATTGCCTTGCTTCTAATTTAGTGAAATGTCTTCTTGTTAGTTTACACATCATAGTTCTGGCTATCTCCTCCGTCCTGTTTTTCATACATATTACATCCTCCTATCATGTGGTTGTCTAACATCAAAGTTCAGTTCGTCTGCATCACGCATCAATTTCTTCTGAAGAACTAAATTGTTATTCATTTTTTTGTCGGCTTGACTAAACATGGCATAGAGAAAGAGGAAGAAACACAGAATGGCAGGGAATGAGAAGTGGATGAATCCTATAGATTCTACTGGTACTGATGGTGCAATAGAAGGTCAAAGTCCAGCGGAAAACTCTACAAACATGGCATCCCATGCTACACGAGTTGCAAAAAAAGCCAAACAGAAACAAATAGCTGCCACCAAACAAGCAGAGACATCCCTAGTTCTTGCAACACCTACAACAGTACTAACAGCTGCAAGACTTACTCGTGCGTCAACTGAGCTATCAGCACGTTCCCAAGCTCCCTTGCCACCTGACACTACTTCCCAAGCACTCTTGACACAAGACGAGTTGGCAATATCAAATGAACCTTGTGAGCTTCAACAGCGAGAAGGTAGTTGCTAGAGTCAAGTTACAATTGCATGCTTCTTTATATGTAGTCTCATAATTTGATGTACACTAACACTTCCTATGTTCATTGTTGGACTAGCACCTAGGCGCAAGAGGAAACAAACATCAGGGATAATGCTCGATAGGTTAACTAAATCTAGAGGAGGAAGAACGAAGATCCGTTTTGAGGCATGTTTAAAAAGGCCACGTGATGCTACAGAGTCAGCCAAGTTAGTATCAGAGGCAGCGGTTGCCGTTAGGTGTCATGTACGTATCCTCCAAACTTGGATTCAGTACAGGAATGACAAAGACGAAACCCAGTTCAACACCTTCCTTGACCATTTATCTGTAAGTATGGTTATGTATGGAAACTAGTAATATCGTCTTGCTCTGTCCCATACTTTCTAGGTTGCTGATAGTGAGACTCCCATAATTTTCAACAGATGAGGTTCAAGTTGGATAGCCAAGATGATGCAACTAGGCAAGCTTGCACCCATGTTTTCAAGTCTGCTCTGCGATAGTATCGATATAACTTGAGGAAAACTCACTTTGAAGGCAAGGCTAACAGTGAACTTCCCCAAACATCTCCAGTGGAAAATATATCGGATGAAGACTTGAGGGGCCTTGTTAAACACTGGTCTGATCCGAAGTATCAGGTACATTATATATATGTGATCAGATCACATGTTGAAGTCCTATTTACGCATGTGCCACACAAATCGATCTTCTTGTAGGTGAACTGTTCAAAGAACAAGGCCAACCGTACGAAAGTGAAATTCCAACAGACGACGGGATCTCGTAGCTATATTGCACACTGCGAGGCTCTTGTAATTAGCTGTTGTTTCACTCTTTTCGCTGTGCCATATTATCAGATCTATATTGACTTGTTCGAAATGCAGAGGAAAGCCCGCAAGGACCAAAAAGTACATGAACCAAACATTGTGGAAATCTTCAAGGACTGTCACACCAGCAAGAAGAAGGGCATGACTACACCAGTCAAAGTTGCAGTTGTAAGTCCTTATTCCTTGAACTGCATGGTTTGCAGCCAATGTCTATTACTCTTTTCAATTTTATACACAATTGTCTTAGCGTATCATTGCACCTTACAAGGTTTAAAAGAGAGGAGTGATGTTCCTTTGATCTTGACCCGTAATCTAGTTCCGTGCTGGACTTGCCCACACAACGTTACAATTGCCTGTTTGTCTGTTCTCATTTGTTTTGTGATATGAATGATGTCATACTATGCTTACCGTATTATAAACTTCGTCTCTTTATCCTTAGCCCTTAATACAATGTGAAGAAATAGACAATACATTAGCGATGGTACATGGTCATATGTTTGGAACCTGGTTTTATTATGTACTTTGCAATGAAATACAACTAATATTTTACATGGGTTCACCAGAATAAGTTATGTATATAGACCAAAGCTATTTTGTTTGGTTTTGCAGCCTCCTTAATATCTTCTGTTCTGGTACTACTAATGTAAAACCTCAACTTTTCAGCGAGCTATGGAAAAAATGGTGGAACCACCACCTTCTGAAGGTGGCGAGGCAACTATAACCGCAATGTCAGCTCTTGCTGTAGTGGGTCAGTACCTGTCCACTAACAGTGCCAAAAGCACGTTCCTGCGTAATACTAGGTTGGTTGTTAAGGCAATATCATCCAAACTGCCTCATGATCAAGATATGCAAGCTCAAAGCAATGTTGTATTTGCGCTCCAGACACAAGTCCATTCCCTAATAGAGACCCTTTGTGAAACAAGGAGAAACATTGCTCAATGTCGTCAAGATATGCATGATTTTGAAACCAGACTATCAGACATTTGCTATGTTGTTCAGGAGCCTAGGGGAAATGAAGGCGAGGGTTATGGTGCTCCATCGGACAATACAGCATGAAAACATAACAGTCAGGTCAAATGAACTGAGCTTCTGAACTTCTGGTGGTGCATTTATCTGCTAGACTGTTAAGTTTTATGCCAACCTTCCTTTTGTTATGTAGTTGTAATTTGTTTTGGTGCGATACAAAATTTATTCTTAACGTGCAGCCACCAGCTGAAGAAAACAGCAAGCCATTTTTGTATAGTCTAGGGTGTTCCCTATATTTGCACTGGTGGCGATCTTTGATGCCGAGTGGATGTAATCTATGCAATCGCCTTAATAGCCTAGCGTTAGTTTCGGCCTTATTTATTTCCTAGTCTTCTTTTTCCCTGGTTTGCTAGTGGCCGCAACTACCATGGGCCATATACGGGTCGTAGGATCCATGGGTCTCCTACGGGCCGTCGATAAATGGGCCTGTAATCGGTGGGCCTCGGGTCGTCGGATAAATGGGTCTACATGAGCCATAATCGGGCGAAATTGGTATCGGCCCAGCACGGTAACAGGCCGTAGGACAGCAAAGGATTAATCCTGTCACGGGCATAACAGGTCATTAATGGGCCAGAATATAGGACGGGCTGGAAACGGTGCAACGGGTTATCAGGCCAGAAACGGGCCGACTCTTGCCACGGGCCGAATTTGGCCCATTAGGGTAACAAGCCAGTAACGGGCCGACTCTTGCCATGGGCCGAATTTGTCCCATTAGGGGAACAGGCCAGTAACAGGCCGGGGGTAATCGGGGGCCGAAAAGGAGCCCAAGAACGTATGGGCCGTCAATAGGCCGAAAGCTAACACGGGCTAGAAACAGCCCATGTCAATCACGGGCCGTTAACGGGTATAAAGAAAATTACTGTTCATTATGGGCTAGAGTCACCATGGGCCTGTAAAGGGCCGAAAGATACGAAGGCCTCATATGGGCCGAAAGACGTCGTGGCCCATACATGGGCCAAAAGTGAAATGGGCTGGTGTTATATTCGATGACCCACAAGATGTTGTTGGGCCGATTTCCTTTAGGTCCTAATGGGCTGTGAGTTAACGGGCCGTAAAATGGGCTATTTGCGAAGAGACCGTTAACAGGCTTTTCATGGGCCTGCCGGTTAACTTTTGACCAAGCCAAATAGGCCGGCTTTGTAAGCTAAATGTGCCAGTGGTGGGCCGTGGCACGTGTCGACATATCATAGGCGCCTATCTGACCCACTCACGAGCTGACACGTGTTTCGTCCGGCCAATAAGAATTTTACACGTGGAAATTTCCCATTGGTCGGGGCTGTTAACGGGTTATCGGATCCAAAACCCGACCCGATAGCTTAACGGCGTTCCGTTACAGTGGATGCTGAAGGAAATATGCCCTAGAGGCAATAATAAAGTTATTATTTATTTCCTTATATCATGATAAATGTTTATTATTCATGCTAGAATTGTATTAACCGGAAACATAATACATGTGTGAATACATAGACAAACAGAGTGTCACGAGTATGCCTCTAATTGACTAGCTTATTGATCAAAGATGGTTATGTTTCCTAACCATAGAAATTAGTTGTCATTTGATTAACGGGATCACATCATTAGGAGAATGATGTGATTGACTTGACCCATTCCGTTAGCATAGCACTTGATCGTTTAGTTTGTTGTTATTGCTTTCTTCATGACTTATACATGTTCCTATGACTATGAGATTATGCAACTCCCGTTTACCAGAGGAACACTTTGTGTGCTACCAAACGTCACAACATAACTGGGTGATTATAAAGGTGCTCTACAGGTGTCTCCAAATGTACTTGTTGGGTTGGCGTATTTCGAGATTAGGATTTGTCACTCCGATTGTAGGAGAGGTATCTCTGGGCCCACTCGGTAATGCACATCACTATAAGCCTTGCAAGCATTGCAACTAATGAGTTAGTTGCGGGATGATGTATTACGGAACGAGTAAAGAGACTTGCCGGTAACGAGATTGAACTAGGTATTGAGATACCGATGATCGAATCTCGGGCAAGTAACATACCGATGACAAAGGGAACAACGTATGTTGTTATGCGGTCTGACCAATAAAGATCTTCATAGAATATGTAGGAGCCAATATGAGCATCCAGGTTCCGCTATTGGTTATTGACCGGAGACATGTCTCGGTCATGTCTACATAGTTCTCAAACCTGTAGGGTCCGCATGCTTAACGCTACAATGACGGTTATATTATGAGTTTGTGTTTTTTGATGTACCGAAGGAGTTCGGAGTCCGGGATGAGATCGGGGACATGACGAGGAGTCTCGAAATGGTTGAGACGTAAAGATCGATATATTGGATGACTATATTCGGACATCGGAAAGGTTCCGAGTGATTCAGGTATTTTTGGGAGTACCGGGGAGTTACGGGAATTCGTATTGGGCCTTAATGGACCATACGGGAAAGGAGAGAAAGGCCTCAAAGGGTGGCCGCACCCCTCCCCATGGGCTGGTGCGAATTGGACTAGGGAGGGGGGCACCCCCTTCCTTCCTTCTCCTTTTCCCTTCCCTTGCCTTCTCTCCTACTCCTACTACTTTTAAGGGATCCTAGTTCTACTAGTAAAGGGGGAATCCTACTCCCTGTGGGAGTAGGACTCCCCTAGGGCGCGCCATAGAGAGGGCCGGCCCCTTCCCTCCTCCACTCCTTTATATACGTGGCCAGGGGGCACCCCATAGACACAACAATTGATCTCTTGATCTCTTAGCCGTGTGCGGTGCCCCCCTCCACCATAATCCACCTCGGTCATATCGTAGCGGTGCTTAGGCGAAGCCCTGCATCGGTAGAACATCATTATCGTCACCACACCATTGTGCTGGCGGAACTCTCCCTCAAAGCTCGGCTGGATCGGAGTTCGAGGGACGTCATCGAGTTGAACGTGTGCAGAACTCGGAGGTGCCGTGCATTCGGTACTTGATCGGTCGGATCGTGAAGACATACGACTACATCAATCGCGTTGTGCTAACGCTTCCGCTTTCGGCCTACGAGGGTACGTGGACAACACTCTCCCCTCTCGTTGCTATGCATCACCATGATTTTGCATGTGCGTTGGAAATTTTTGAAATTACTACGTTCCCCAACAGTGGTATCAGAGCCTAGGTTTTATACGTTGATGTTATGCACGAGTAGAACACAAGTGAGTTGTGGGCGATATAAGTCATACTGCTTACCAGCATGTCACACTTTGGTTCGGCGGTATTGTTGGATGAAGCGGCCCGGACCGACATTACGCGTACGCGCTTACGCGAGACTGGTTCTACCGACGTGCTTTGCACACAGGTGGCTGGCGGGTATCAGTTTCTCCAGCTTTAGTTGAACTGAGTGTGGCTATGCCCAGTCCTTGCGAAGGTTAAAACAACACCAACTTGACAAACTATCGTTGTGGTTTTGATGCGTAGGTAAGAAAGGTTCTTGCTAAGCCCGTAGCAGCCACGTAAAACTTGCAACAACAAAGTAGAGGACGTCTAACTTGTTTTTGCAGGGCATGTTGTGATGTGATATGGTCAAGACGTGATGAGATATAAGTTGTTGTATGAGATGATCATGTTTTGTTGAAGTTATTGGCAACTGGCAAAAGCCTTATGGTTATCTCTCTGTTGCATAAGATGCAAGCACCAAATAATTGCTTTACTTTATCGCTATGCGATAGCAATAGTTGCAAGAGCAATTGTTGGCGAGACAACCATGTGACGACACATTGATATAGATCAAGATGATGGAGATCATGGTGTCATGCCGGTGATGATGGAGATCATGACGATGCTTTGGAAATGGAGATCAAAGGCACAAGATGATGATGGCCATATCATGTCACATATTATGATTGCATGTGATGTTTATCTTTTATACATCTTATTTTGCTTAGTTCGATGGTATCTTTATAAGATAATCTCTCACTAAATTATCAAGGTATAAGTGTTCTCCCTGAGTATGCACCGTTGCGAAAGTTCTTCGTGCTGAGGCACCACGTGATGATCGGGTGTGATAGGCTCTACGTTCAAATACAACGGGTGCAAAATAGTTGCACACGCGGAATACTCAGGTTAAACTTGACGAGCCTAGCATATAATAGATATGGCCTCGAAACACGGAGACCGAAAGGTCGAGCATGAATCATATAGTAGATATGATCAACATAGTGATGTTCACCATTGAAACTACTCCATCTCACGTGATGATCGGACATGGTTTAGTTGATTTGGATCACGTGATCACTTAGAGGATTAGAGGGATGTCTATCTAAGTGGGAGTTCTTAAGTAATATGATTAATTGAACTTAAATTTATCATGAACTTATTCCTGGTAGTATTAGCATATCTATGTTGTAGATCAATAGCTCGCGTTTAGCTTCCCCGTTTTATTTTTGATATGTTCCTAGAGAAAAACTAAGTTGAAAGATGTTAGTAGCAATGATGCGGATTGGATCTGTGATCTGAGGTTTATCCTCATTGCTGCACAGAAGAATTATGTCTTTGATGCACCGCGAGGTGACAGACCTATTGCAGGAGTAGATGCAGACGTTATGAACGTTTGGCTAGCTCAATATGATGACTACTTGATAGTTTAGTGCACAATGCTTAACGGCTTAGAATCTAGACTTCAAATACGTTTTGAATGTCATGGACCACATGAGATGTTCCAGGAGTTAAAGTTAATATTTCAAGCAAATACTTGAGTTGAGAGATATGAAGTCTCCAACAAGTTCTATATATAAAAAGATGGAGGAGAATAGCTCAAGCAGTGAGCATGTATTCAGATTGTCTGGGTACTACAATCGCTTGAATCAAGTGGGAATTAATTTTCTAGATAAGATAGTGATTGACATAATTCTCTAGTCACCATCACCAAGTTAGTAGAACTTCGTGATGAACTATGATATGCAAGGGATAACGAAAACAATTCCCAAGCTCTTCGTAATGCTGAAATCAACGAAGGTAGAAATCAAGAAAAATATCAAGTATTGATGGTAGACAAGACCACTAGTTTCAAGAAAAGGGCAAAGGGAAGAAGGGGAACTTCAAGAAGAATGGCAAGCAAGTTGCTACTCAAGTGAAGAAGCCCAAGTCTGGTCCTAAGCCTGAGACTAAGTGCTTCTACTGCAAAGGGACTGATCACTGGAAGCGGAACTGCCCCAAGTATTTGGCGGATAAGAAGGATGGCAAAGTGAACAAAGGTATATTTGATATACAGATTATTGATGTGTATTTTACTAGTTTTCGTAGCAACCCCTCGGTATTTGATAGTGGTTCAGTTGCTAAGAGTAGTAACTCGAAACGGGAGTTGCAGAATGAACAAAGACTAGTTAAGGGTGAAGTGACGATGTGTGTTGGAAGTGGTTCCAAGATTGATATGATCATCATCGCACACTCCCTATACTTTCAGGATTAGTGTTGAACCTAAATAAGTGTTATTTGGTGTTTGCGTTGAGCATGGATATGATTTGATCATGTTTATTGCAATACTGTTATTTATTTAAGTGAGAGAATAAATGGTTGTTCTGTTTACATGAATAAAACCTTATATGGTTACACACCCAATGAAAATAGTTCGTTGGATCTCGATCGTAGTGATACACATATTCATAATATTGAAACCAAAAGATGCAAAGTAAATAATGATAGTGTAACTTATTTGTGGCACTGCTGTTTAGGTCACATTGGTGTAAAGCGCATGAAGAAAATCCATGCTGATGGGCTTTTGGAATCACTTGATTATGAATCAGTTGATGCTTGCGAACCATGCCTCATGGGCAAGATGACTAAGACTCCGTTCTCCGGAACAATGGAGCAAGCAACAGATTTGTTGGAAATCATACATACTGATGTATGTGGTCCGATGAATATTGAGGCTCGCGGCAGGTATCATTATTTTCTGATCTTCACAGATAATTTGAGCAGATATGAGTATATCTACTTGATGAAACACAAGTCTGAAACATTTGAAAAGTTTGAAGAATTTCAGAGTGAAGTGGAGAATCATCGTAACAAAAATAAAAGTTTCTACGATATGATCGCAGAAGGAAAATATTTGAGTTATGAGTTTGGCCTTCAGTTAAAACAATGTGAAATAGTTTCACTACTCACGCCACCTAGAACACCACAGTGTAATGGTGTGTTCGAATGCCGTAACCATACTTTATTAGATATGGTGCGATCTATGATGTCTCTTACCGATTTACCACTATCGTTTTGGGGTTATGCATTAGAGACAGCTACATTCACGTTAAATAGGGCACCATCTAAATCCGTTGAGACGACACCGTATGAACTATGGTTTGTCAAGAAACCTAAGCTGTTGTTTCTTAAAGTTTGAGGTTGCAATGCTTATGTGAAAAAGTTTCAACCTAATAAGCTCAAACCCAAATCGGAGAAGTGCATCTTCATAGGATACCCAAAAGAAAATGTTGGGTACACCTTCTATCACAGATCCGAAGGCAACATATTTGTTGCTGAGAATGGATCCTTTCTAGAGAAGGAGCTTCTCTCGAAAGAAGTGAGTGGGAGGAGAGTAGAACTTGATGAGGTAATTGTACATGCTCCCTTATTGGAAAGTAGTTCATCACAGAAATCTGTTCCTGTGACTACTACACTAATTAGTGAGGAAGCTAATGATGATGATCATGTAACTTCAGATCAAGTTACTACCGAACCTCGTAGGTAGACCAGAATGAAATCCGCACCAGAGTTGTAATATCCCAAAATTCTAAATTTTGGAATGTTATAATAAATAGATAGATTTGATTGATTGTTTGATTGATTGTCTGAAAGTGAGTGAATTTGAAACTTTTTGAAAGTTAAATGAGAGGGAATAAAATGACTTTTCCAAGCTTTCACCTTTTGCATTTTGATCTCCGTGAATTCAAATTCTTTTCAAATACAAAACCCTGGAGAGAAGATGACATGACTTCTTCCATTATTTAAATGACAAGGGGTGTTGAAAATATTTGAATTTCATTTGGAAAATATTTCCAATTCTGAAACTTTATGCAACTCAATGATTTTCACGAGAGGAGATAAAATGACTTCTTCAAATTATATGAAATATGAGTTGGGAGTTTCAAAGGTTCAAATTCAAAGTCTTTTTGAATTTATTTTCAATTTGGAGTTATTTCAGTTTTATTCAAATTAATTTTCTCCAAAAATAAAATATATGGAAAATGGGGTAACATGATTCCCTACATTATAAAATTGGAGAAAAATTAATTTGAAATCATTTTGGTATTTTTAAAAATGATTTTTGTTGGGTTTTAATAGACCAGTAGCACTCTTTGATTTATCTGAATTTGTGTGGATTTTATTTGAAGTTATAAAAAATTTCACGTTGTACAAAATCTTTTTTTGAAAATTTTGATATATAATATGCCTATATAAATTTTTTATTTTATTTTGTTATTCGGTTTTCCTTCTGTTTCTATTTAAAAAAAACTGTACGTGTGGCCCATATTTATTTATCGCCTACATGCGCAGTATAGTAGCTTCTGGCGCCCCATTGTTTTTCTCTTAGGCCGAATTTTGTAAAAAAAGGAAAAACTGCACCGCAGCGTGCGCGCGGCCAAACGGAGGCCTTTAGGCCCATCCGCCTCTTTTCTTCTCTGTTTCGTATATTTTCCTCTACGTTTAGTCCCACATTGCCTAGCCTTTGACCCCTAAGCCTCTTTTCCATCAATAAATATAGACCCATAGAGCCTCCAAAAATTATCCGATTCGGGTTAAATCAATATTTTGGTTTGACTAGATTCATTTAACAAAAATATATTTCTCCTCTTCGGTGCGACTTCTCGAAATTGTCTCTTCCCTCCAAAGTTGTCTTTTCTCTGCCTTATAAAGGTATCTTTCTTTGTTTTTTTCTTCTTATACCTCCGTAGTTTATTATTTTTAGACTAATATGATAAAATAATTAGATTATCAATTAGTCTACGTATTTATACATTAGACCGTAGCCCGTAGCTATTTTTTCTTCCGTAAAACAGCTTGGCCCTGATTTTTCAAATAGCATAACTTTTTACTCGTTTGTCCAAATCCAACGAAACCAATGCCCACTTCTTCGTTATGATCTCCTCTATCCAGTAATCCAACTCAAACATGTTTTTGAAAAGTTTAAAATTTGAATAAGATCAGATTTGAATTCAAACTTCGTTTGATCATAACTTGAGTTTCGTAGCTCCGTTTGAGTTGATTCTTTTTGCAAATCGAAGCTCTTGACCTAAACTTTCTGATAAGGCCAAATTCACATAATTTTGGTACTGTTAGAAATTTTTTTATGTTGCAAGAGCTATTTGCTTGGTTTTGATGTTTTCCGAATCGACTTCTTCGATCTTTCTGGTCTTTTGAGTGATTGCTTATGTCTGGTTACTATTGCTTGCTTACGATAGATTGACTGGAGTGTGACGACTAGATCTATCCAGTGTTTTGAGTGCGAATCATCTTCATCAACATTGCAGGCAAGTTCACACTTTGATCATATCCCCTTTCATACCCAGTTTTATTGCATTAGATCAATCCTCAAACATTGCATGATTAGGGTCTAATTAAATTGTGGGATGGGAAGTAGTTGAGGTAGTACCTATTACCTGCCTATTATCAAACCCTTGGGAGTTACTTTTACGTTATGCTTACATTTGCTATGCTATGCTCGTAGTCGTGGATTGGGTTTTTTGAGAGTATTCATGACAGATGTGAGATTGTTAATTAATGGTTTACTTAAGGTGGCAACTTAAACACACATTTGGGTGGATTGAGGCACCTGGTTATTCCAGGATTGCATGTCTAGGCACCTGGGTAGACCAGGATTACCTGTTTTTTTATGGACCGCCACCCAGGCTCAAAGGGATCATGAGATTATTCATGCTAGAAACTTTCGTGTGCAGCCACAAGCTATTATGGGCTCTAGCATAGTTGATTAAGTCGTGCGAACTCTTACAGGGTAGACTAGCAGATGTAGGGGAAAGTAGGTGTAACGGTCTATCCATCGTAAGGTGCTAGCGCTTCTGAAAGACTATGTCTCGGTCATCCGTCTTCTCAAACACCATGTAGTGCGAGAAACCAAACGGAGGCGATCGAGTCTTGTGGGGAAAAGTGCGCAACCTCTACAGAGTGTATAAACTAATCATGATTAGCCGTGTCCCCGGTTATGGACGTCTTGAGTATCTAGTACCTGGATTATCATGTGAATCTCATCATGTTACTTTAAATTAATTTTGTTGGGTTTTAATGATGTTATTATTTGGGATTGAGAATGCTGTCAACCATTCTCAATGTTCAACAACCACCATGATAGTTAATTATAATGTATTCCTTTGCAATAGGGAAAAATTGGCTTTTCGCAAAAACATTATAACCCTAGAGCCTTTCCACTAGCCAAATATGCATGTAGTGATAGCCTTTATTCATCATTATCCTCTGGTGTGAATTTGCCAGTACATTCAATGTACTGACCCTTTGTGGCTGCAACGTCTCATGTTGCAGGATATCTTACGACGAGTAAGTGATACGTTAGGGTTACGATTTCTACACTCAACTTTGCCGTTGGTGTTGATGGGAATCCACAACCTTGTTACTTCCGCTATTTTGGATTGAGGTAATAGTATCTTACGTTACTTATACATGTGATTTACCTCTGTTATAAATCCTCAAGTACTGTGTGTGTCAGCATACCGATCCAGGGATGACACTTAAGCACAGAGACTTGATCCATTCGGGTTGGGTCGCTACAAGATGGTATCAGAGCACATGTTGACTGTAGGACGTGACCCCTAGAAACTGGCAAGCCCATAGGAAATATTTTCTCTACAACTTTCTTTTCAAAAAGATCTTTTACCTCTCTTCTCTTCTGAGCTTATTCAAATATTACCTTTAGTGAGACCATACCCCTTTCCCCTTTTGACCACACTAAGTTTCGGCTGATGAGACCACTTCAAGAAGTACAAGATATCGGACAACTGAGACCATTCGGAATGAAGAGGATTTTACCATACATTATAATAATGGAAACTGCAACGGTTGAAGACTCCAAAGACTAGGAGAATTTGAAGGCCCTGTACAATTTCTAGATTTGTATGACCTAGGAAGGCACCCCTTATGGAACTTGACAGACTATGGAAGCTGTCAATACCCAAGATCAAGGTGTATCGAAGAAAGACCGGAACATGGAGCATTAGAACTCGAAGTTTTGTCAAGGAAAACCCTAAGGCATGAGATATCAACTATGGAGAGATAGCTCATGGAAATGACAAGAGCAGAAACACGGTTATCCGCGATGTCATCGCATGCTGATGCTATTGTCATCGTGCTGAGTTAAGGATGCATTTCTTTAGAATGGATTTGATGGAAGAAGGCTGATGGAGCACCTATTAGTAAGATGAAGTTTTAACCTTAGCCGGTGTATCACCAGGATCTGGACTAGTACATCAAGAAGTTTAAGGTGGAGCTCCATGAAGCCGTATTAGACAAGGAGGTATTTTGTGAAGAACTCAGGAACCAGAAGCTGAAAGTAGCCAAGCTAGAGGAGAAAAACCTCGAGATACCGAAGATTCGTCAGGAACTGAAGGACAGTAGGACCATGGTTCACGCCAAGGATGTTGAAACCCAGAAGTTTGGAATGTAACTCCAGAAATATTAAAGGACGTCATGATAGACCTTGCGCCAACAGAGATGATCTGGCAAAAGAACTTGAGAAGGACAAGCATGATCGGAAGAAGCCGTTGGAGGCATGAACAAGACTTGAAGAGTTTGATGACTTTGAAGATTTATTAACCTTTAGAAGACCCAACCACTATTATCTACCTACGTTAGATGCGACATTTGTGAGCTGTCATTTGTTTGATGTTTTTCCCGACAGCCACAAATAAAATCTGTCTTTTCAAAACTTTTGTTTGTATTGTGTGTATCCCTCTCTATCTCTCTTATCTCACCCCCAAATCCATGGACCCAATAGAGGATGAATGAAGATGAGCTTATATTTTCTGGACCGATGAGTCAATTGGAGACGGACCAATGGATTCAGAACATGGAGGATCACATGGAGAATTACCCTATAGTTGGAAAGGATATGACCCAGCATGCTCTTCAATGCTTTGAAAGAGGTGTTGCTACTTCGTGGAGGATGTACCAAACCATCAATGGATGGCAAGGAATAACCACTTGGAAAGAATTTAAGTTGACTTTGCCAAAGTCTCGGTTTGTGTCCCAGAAGTTTAAGACTTATGGAAAGGATATGAAGAAACCTTGTGCATGCAAGATTTGTGGAGAAATAGGACACACCCATAAAGAACACAAGGATGAATGCCCTAATTGTGAAGGAAGTCACCCAGTTGAAGAATGCCCAACTAGGCAGATTACTTGTTTCTTGTGTGAAGGGACTACCCACTATCCTGCTAAGTGTCACATTTACCCCATGGTACAACGAACCATACAGTAGAAGAAAGAAGTAAAGAAAGGATCCCTTATGGAAATTTTAGAAGAACCCGTGATGAAGGAAGATATGGAAGAAACACCTAAAGAAGACCCGAGTAAACCCTGCACTAAGTCTTGCTATTCATGTGGAGAAGAAGGTCACATCTCCCAAAATTGTTTGAATGGGGATCTAGTAGAATTCCTGACAGAGGAAGTAGAGTATGACCCACAAGAAATAGAAGCCATGATTGGCATGGAAAGGTCTAGGAAGAGAAGCAGATTGGATTCCAGGAAGGACCTGAGTCGTATCCCCTCTTACAGGTGCAAGGAGTCAGGGCACTACCTCAACAGTTGCCCAAAGAGGAAACCTTTGATACTTGTCAGAAGTAATATGTTTTAGTTGTAATGGAGCAGGGCACTTTACCAGAGAATGCCCCAAGGAGAAGGAAACTTGTGCTAGATAGTTGAGTTTGCAACAAAAGAAACGGAGTAGTAGAAGTGAGAACATTTTCTTTTATATTGAGGTGTTGAGTTGAGACATGTAATGAAAAAGCGAGAGATTGTAATCACTTGAGAATGAATAAAGTTAGCATCGTTGGTACTGATATGGATTTTTATGAGTTGTTACTCTATGAAGAATTTTTTTTGCCATTCTGAGGATATGAGAAATATGGTCTATGGAAGATTTGTGCATTTTAAGGGTGGTAGTACCCTGTAAGAACCGTTGACACTTGGAAAAGATAAGGATACTCCACTGAGTGGATTTTAGACAAAATGAATACGAGTTTTGTCTCGATATGTGTGATGCCCCAAGAGTATGTGGGATGAAGTTGGAGACCGTCAGTTGTTGGACCAAATGTGATCAAGGAGTCAGAAGAGAATGTTAAGTTGATTCAAGATAGACTAAAGGTAGCTTAGTCTGGGCAGAAGAGTTATGCAGACTAAAAAAACGCAAGGAGGTAGTCTATGAAATTGGAGACAGAGCATGTCTTCGTGTGACCCCTCTGCGAGGAGGTAAACAATTTGTAGTTAAGTGAAAGTTAGCCCCGAGATTTGTAGGACCATACTGAGTTTTGGAGCATATGGGAGAAGTGGCCAATAAGTTGGAGTCACTCAAAGGACTGTCAGGAGTTCAAGATGTGTTTCATGTTTCCCAGTTGAAGAAGTGCCATGCAGAGATGGCCAATATTCCCCTGTAAGGACGCTTGACCCTGGAAAGGATAATGATGTTCCATGAAGTGGAATATGGACTTCATAAGTATAAGTTTTTATCTCGGTATGAGAAATATCCCACGAGGATGAAGAGATAAATTACTATTGGATATAAAGGAGGTATGATGTTGGAAATATGGGTCAATGGAAATTCCATGATGAGTTTGAGTAAACATGTCCTAGTTTGGTGCCAATAGAAGGAAGGAAGACAATACAATTAGATGGATTTAAGAATACTAGGAAGTTGGAAGTTGGAATATTGATCAGTTGCCCGATGATAAGTTCAAAGACTACAAGTGATGAGATGGGCCATAACCCACATGCCCCAGGCCCTGCCAAGAAGCAAGCACACTCTTGCTGAAGGAAAAACCCTGGAAGAGGATATGCCCTTATCAATAGACGATCTTATAGGAGTAACACAAAACCTGAGAGTTGTGAAGAAACGATAGATGTTTGTCTGGCTTGCAGAATCTATGGATATATCCGAACTTCGTTCGTCGACAAGAGAAATTCTGCAATGCTTGTGAGGATGACCGAGTGTTAGTATGCGAGATTCGCTAAACTGTATACATGGTAATGATTTGGGTGCGGGATGGATTGATCACCATACCGACTTACTCTTATTATTCGCCTTGCTATATGGGATGGTAAATCTGAGTGACTTACCTATAGTAGAGTGACGATGATCAAAACCTTGCTTAAAACTTAGAATGGTATAAGTATTTTCCCTTGTACAAGGCAGCTTTTGCCAACCGTAGGTTATACAGTGAGGAGAAACCATAAATTGTTGACCACCATGAGATATCGATTAGTTTTTTAGTACTGGCGCCAGACCCGTCAACTAAGAAGACCCAGTCTTGGAATAACCTTACCAAGATAAAAGGACAAAAGAATTGAGGAAAAGGTTATGCCGTTACCGAAAGAGCCCAGATAAGGAATTATCCTGAAGATCTGAGAAGACCGACACTGTTAACAATATGGATGAAGTATATGAGTTTTGATGAAACCGTAACCATGCTTCTAAGGGTGGTAGCACCCCAGACCCCGGAGACGATTGATGAAATTTTCAAGAGACCCCGAACCTAACCGATTTCTTTCTAACCTCTCCGAATCTCGAGGACGAGATTCATTTTAAGGGTGGTAGGTTTGTAACATCCCAAAATTCTAAATTTTGGAATGTTATAATAAATAGATAGATTTGATTGATTGTTTGATTGATTGTCTGAAAGAGTGAATTCGAAACTTTTTGAAAGTTAAATGAGAGGGAATAAAATGACTTTTCCAAACTTTCACCTTTTGCATTTTGATCTTCGTGAATTCAAATTCTTTTCAAATACAAAACCCTGGAGAGAAGATGACATGACTTCTTCCATTATTTAAATGACAAGGGGTGTTGAAAATATTTGAATTTCATTTGGAAAATATTTCCAATTCTGAAACTTTATGCAACTTAATGATTTTCACGAGAGGAGATAAAATGACTTCTTCAAATTATATGAATATGAGTTGGGAGTTTCAAAGGATCAAATTCCAAGTCTTTTTGAATTTATTTTCAATTTGGAGTTATTTGAGTTTTATTCAAATTAATTTTCTCCAAAAATAAAATATATGGAAAATAGGGTAACATGATTCTCTACATTAGAAAATTTGAGAAAAATTAATTTGAAATCATTTTAGTATTTTTAAAATGATTTTTGTTGGGTTTTAATAGAACAGTAGCACTCTTTGATTTATCTGAATTCGTGTGGATTTTATTTGAAGTTATAAAAATGTTCATGTCGTAGAAAATCTTTTTCTGAAAATTTTGATATATAATATGCCTATATAAAATTTTTATTTTATTTTGTTATTCGGTTTTCCTTCTGTTTCTATTTTTTTTAAACTGTACGTGCGGCCCATATTTATTTATCGCCTACATGCGCAGTATAGTAGCTTTTGGCGCCCCATTATTTTTCTCTTAGGCCGAATTTTGTAAAAAAAACTGCACCACAGCGTGCACGCGGCCAAACGGAGGCCTTTAGGCCCATCCGCCTCTTTTCTTCTCTGTTTCGTATACTTTCGTCTACGTTTAGTCCCACATTGCATAGCTTTTGACCCCTAAGCCTCTTTTCCACCAATAAATATAGACCCATAGAGTCTCCAAAAATCATCCGATTCGTGTTTAAGTCAATATTTTGGTTTGACTAGATTCATTTAAGAAAAATATATTTCTCCTCTCCGGTGCGACTTCTCGAAATTGTCTCTTCCCTCCAAAGTTGTCTTTTCTCTGCCTTATAAAGGTATCTTTCTTTATTTTTTTTCTTCTTATACCTTCGTAGTTTATTATTTTTAGACTAATATGATAAAATAGTTAGATTATCAATTAGTCTACGTATTTATACATTAGACCCTAGCCGTAGCTATTTTTTCTTCCTTAAAACAGCTTGGCTTGATCTCCTCTATCCAGTAATCCAACTCAAACATGTTTTTGAAAAGTTTAAAATTTTAATTAGATCAGTTTTGAATTCAAACTTCGTTTGATCATAACTTGAGTTTCATAGCTCCGTTTGAGTTGATTCTTTTTGCAAATCAAAGCTCTTGACCTAAACTTTCTGATAAGGCCAAATTCACATAATTTTGGCACTGTTAGAAATTGTTTTATGTTGCAAGAGCTATTTGCTTGGTTTTGATGTTTTCCGAATCGACTTCTTCGATCTTTCTGGTCTTTTGAGTGATTGCTTATGTGTGGTTACTATTGCTTGCTTATGATAGATTAACCAGAGTGTGACGATTAGATCTATCCAGAGTTTTGAGTGCGAATCATCTTCATCAACATTGCAGGCAAGTTCACACTTTGATCATATCCCCTTTCATACCCAGTTTTATTGCATTAGATCAATCCTCAAACATTGCATGATTAGGGTCTAATTAAATTGTGGGATGGGAAGTAGTTGAGGTAGTACCTATTACCTGCCTATTATCAAACCCTTGGGAGTTACTTTTACGTTATGCTTACATTTGCCATGCTATGCTCGTAGTCGTGGATTCGGTTTTTTGAGAGTATTCATGACAGATGTGAGATTGTTAATTAATGGTTTACTTAAGGTGGCAACTTAAACACACATCTGGGTGGATTGAGGCACCTCATTATTCCAGGATTGCCTGTCTAGGCACCTGGGTAGACCAGGATTGCCTGTTTTTTTATGGACCGCCACCCAGGCTCAAAGGGATCATGAGATTATTCATGCTAGAAACTTCCGTGTGCAGCCACAAGCTATTATGGGCTCTATCATAGTTGATTAAGTCGTGCGAACTCTTACAGGGTAGACTAGCAGATGTAGGGGAAAGTAGGTGTAACGGTCTATCCATCGTAAGGTGCTAGCGCTTCTGAAAGACTATGTCTCGGTCATCCATCTTCTCAAACATCATGTAGTGCGAGAAACCAAACGGAGGCGATCGAGTCTTGTGGGGAAAAGTGCGCAATCTCTGCAGAGTGTATAAACTAATCATGATTAGCCGTGTCCCCGGTTATGGACATCTTGAGTATGTAGTACCTGGATTATCATGTGAATCTCATCATGTTACTTTAAATTAATTTTGTTGGGTTTTAATGATGTTATTATTTGGGATTGAGAATGTTGTCAACCATTCTCAATGTTCAACAACCACCATGATAGTTAATTAAAATGTATTCCTTTGCAGTAGGGAAAAATTGGCTTTTCGCAAAAAAACATTATAACCCTAGAGCCTTTCCACCAGCCAAATATGCATGTAGTGATAGCCTTTATTCATCATTATCCTTTGGTGTGAATTTTCCAGTACATTCAATGTACTGACCCTTTGTGGCTGCAACGTCTCATGTTGTAGGATATCTTACGACGAGTAACTGATACGTTAGGGTTACGATTTCTACACTCAACTTTGCCGTTGGTGTTGATGGGAATCCACAACCTTGTTACTTCCGCTATTTTGGATTGAGGTAATAGTATCTTACGTTACTTATACATGTGATTTACCTTTGTTATAAATCCTTGAGTAATGTGTGTGTCAGCATACCGATCCAGGGATGACACTTAAGCACAGACACTTGATCCATTCGGGTCGGGTCGGTACAAGAGTGGTACGGTAATCCTGTTCTGGAGGTCATGTTACTTGACCATGACGAACCTACAAACTATTGGGAAGCGATGATGAGCCCAGATTCCACGAAATGGCTTGAGGCCATGAAATCTGAGATGAGATCCATGTATGAGAACAAAGTATGGACTTTAATTGACTTTCCCATTGATCGGCGAGCCATTGAGATTAAATGGATCTTCAAGAGGAAGACGGACGCTGATAGTAGTGTTACTATCTACAAAGCTAGAATTGTCGCAAAAGGTTTTCGACAAGTTCAAGGTGTTGACTACGATGAGAGTTTGTCACTCGTATCTATGCTTAAGTCTATCCGAATCATGTTAGCAGTTGCCACATTTTATGACATCTGGCAAATGGATAAACAAAACTACATTCCTTAATGGATTTATTAAAGAAGAGTTGTATATGATGCAACAAGAAAGTTTTGTCAATCCTAAAGGTGCTAACAAAATATGCAAGCTCCAGCGATCCATCTATGGACTGGTGCAAACATCTCGGAGTTGGAATATACGCTTTGATAAGTTGATCAAAGCATATAGTTTTATACAGACTTGTGGTGAAGCCTGTATTTACAAGAAAGTGAGTGGCAGCACTACAGCATTTCTGATAAGTATATGTGAATGACATATTATTGATCGGAGATAATGTAGAATTATTCTGTAAAGCATAAAGGAGTGTTTGAAAGGAGTTTTTTCAAAGAAAGACCTCGGTGAAGCTGCTTACATATTGAGCATCAAGATTTATAGAGATAGATCAAGACGCTTGATAAGTTTTTCAATGAGTACATACCTTGACAAGATTTTGAAGTAGTTCAAAATGGAACAGTCAAAGAAAGAGTTCTTGCCTGTGTTACAAGGTGTGAAACTGAGTAAGACTCAAAACCCGACCACAGCAGAAGATAGAGAGAGAATGAAAGTCATTCCCTATGCCTCAGCCATAGGTTCTATAAAGTATGCCATGATGTGTACCAGACCTATTATATACCCTGCCCTGAGTTTGGCAAAGGAGTACAATAGTGATCTAGGAGTAGATCACTGGACATTGGTCAAAATTATCCTTAGTGGAATAAGGATATGTTTCTCGATTATGGAAGTGACAAAAGGTTCATCGTAAATGGTTACATCGATGCAAATTTTGACACTGATCCAGATGACTGTAAATCTCAATCTGGATACATATTGAAAGTGGGAGCAATTAGCTAGAGTAGCTCCGAGCAAAGCATTGTTGACATAGAAATTTGCAAAATACTTACGGATCTGAATGTGGCAGACCCATTGACTAAACTCCTCTCACAAGCAAAACATGATCACACCTTAGTACTCTTTGGGTATTAATCACATAGCGATGTGAACTAGATCATTAACTCTAGTAAACCCTTTGGGTGTTGGTCACATGTCGATGTGAACTATGGGTGTTAATCACATGGTGATGTGAACTATTGGTATTAAATCACATGGCGATGTGAACTAGATTATTGACTCTGGTGCAAGTGGGAGACTGAAGGAAATATGCCCTAGAGGCAATAATAAAGTTGTTATTTATTTCTTATATCATGATAAATGTTTATTATTCATGCTAGAATTGTATTAACCGGAAACATAATACATGTGTGAATACATAGACAAACAGAGTGTCACTAGTATGCCTCTACTTGACTAGCTCATTGATCAAAGATGGTTATGTTTCCTAACCATAGACATGAGTTGTCATTTGATTAACGGGATTACATCATTAGGAGAATGATGTGATTGACTTGACCCATTCCGTTAGCATAGCACTTGATCGTTTAGTTTGTTGCTATTGCTTTCTTCATGACTTATACATGTTCCTATGACTATGATATTATGCAACTCCCGTTTACCAGACGAACACTTTGTGTGCTACCAAACGTCACAACGTAACTGGGTGATTATAAAGGTGCTCTACAGGTGTCTCCAAAGGTACTTGTTGGGTTGGCGTATTTCGAGATTAGGATTTGTCACTTCGATTGTCGGAGAGGTATCTCTGGGCCCACTCGGTAATGCACATCACTATAAGCCTTGCAAGCATTGCAACTAATGAGTTAGTTGCAGGATGATGTATTATGGAACGAGTAAAGAGACTTGCCGGTAAAGAGATTGAACTAGGTATTGAGATACCGACGATCGAATCTCGGGCAAGTAACATACCGATGACAAAGGGAACAATGTATGTCGTTATGCGTCTGACCGATAAAGATCTTCGTAGAATATGTAGGAGCCAATATGAGCATCCAGGTTCCGCTATTGGTTATTGACCGGAGATGTGTCTCGGTCATGTCTACATAGTTCTCGAACCCGTAGGGTCCGCACGCTTAATGCTACGATGACGGTTATATTATGAGTTTATGTGTTTTGATGTACCGAAGGAGTTCAGAGTCCGGGATGAGATCGGGCACATGACGAGGAGTCTCGAAATGGTCGAGACGTAAAGATCGATATATTGGACGACTATATTCAGACATCGGAAAGGTTTCGAGTGATTCGGGTATTTTCGGGAGTACCGGGGAGTTTACGGGAATTCGTATTGGGCCTTAATGGGCCATACGGGAAAAGAGAGAAAGGCCTCAAAGGGTGGCCACACCCCTCCCCATGGGCTGGTCTAAATTGGACTAGGGAGGGGTGGCGCCCCCTTCCTTCCTTCTCCTTTTCCCTTCCCTTTCCTTCTCTCCTACTCCTACTACTTGGAAGGGATCCTAGTTCTACTAGGAAAGTGGGAATCCTACTCCCGGTGGGAGTAGGACTCCCCTAGGGCGTGCCATAGAGAGGGCCGGCCCCTCTCCTCCTCCATTCCTTTATATACGTGGCCAGGGGGCACCCCATAGGCACAACAATTGATCTCTTGATCTCTTAGCCGTGTGCGGTGCCCCCTCCACCATAATCCACCTCGGTCATATCGTAGCGGTGCTTAGGCGAAGCCGTACGTCGGTAGAACATCATCATCGTCACCACACCATCGTGCTGGCGGAACTCTCCCTCAAAGCTCGGCTGGATCGGAGTTCGAGGGACGTCATCGAGTTGAACATGTGCAAAACTCGGAGGTGCCGTACGTTCGGTACTTGATCGGTCGGATCATGAAGACGTACGACTACATCAACCGCGTTGTGCTAACGCTTCCACTTTCGATCTACGAGGGTACGTGGACAACACTCTCCCCTCTCGTTGCGATGCATCACCATGATCTTGCATGTGCGTAGGAAATTTTTGAAATTACTACGTTCCCCAACAGATGCCACGTGTCGGTCACCCTTGACGAAAGCACTTCTGTGACGCGCGATTTATCGTCATGGAAGTGGACACTTCCGTGATGATAATTTCGGTAATGTCATGGAACACTTCTACGACAGCACAGGTATGACTATCTTGATTCTGTCATAAATTTGTCATGGATGTACATGCACGACAAAATATGCGACCTACTGTGACAAACACGTATCATCACGGAAGTGTATTTTTTTGTAGTGCATACCTACCTATTATGGCATTTCCATAGCCATTCCGAGATATATTTCCATACAACTTTCCACCATCCCGTTTATCATGACACTTTCATCATTGTCATATTGTTTAGCATGATCATGTAGTTGACATAGTATTCGTGGCAAAGCCACCGTTCATAATTCTTTCATACATGTCACTCTTGGTTCATTGCATATCCCGGTACACCGCCGGAGGCACTCATATAGAATCATACCTTGTTCTAGTATCGAGTTGTAATCATTGAATTGTAAATAAATAGATGTGTGATGATCATCATTTAATAGAGAATTTTCCCAAAAAAGGCAAAAAAGGCCCAAAAATGACAAGAAACAATGCTACTATCTTTTTCCACACTTGTGCTTCAAAGTAGCACCATGATCTTCATGATAGAGAGTCTCTTGTGTTGTCACTTTCAGATACTAGTGGGAATTTTTCATTATAGAACTTGGCTTGTATATTCCAACAATGGGCCTCCTCAAGTGCCCTAGGTCTTCATGAGCAAGCAAGTTGGATGCACACCCACTAGTTTCTTTTGTTGAGCTTTCATACATTTATAGCTCTAGTGCATCCATTTCATGGCAATCCCTACTCCTTGCATTAACATCAATCGATGGGCATCTCCATAGCACATTGATTAGCATCATTTCTGTGAGACTCTCTCCTTTTTGTCTTCTCCACACAACCCCCATCATTACACTCTATTCCACCCACAGTGCTATATCCATGGCTCACGCTCATGTATTGCGTGAAGGTTTATAAAGTTTGAGATTACTAATGTATGAACAATTGCTTGGCTTGTCATCGGGGTTGTGCATGATGAGAGCATTCTTGTGTGACGAAAATGAAGCATGAGTATATGATTTTGTAGGGATGAACTTTCTTTGGCCATGTTATTTTGAGAAGACATAGTTGCTTAGTTAGTATGCTTGAAGTATTATTATTTCTATGTCAATATTAAACTTTTGTCTTGAATCTTTCGGATTTGAATATTCATGCCACAATTAAGAAGAATTACATTGAAATTATGCCTAGTAGCATTCCACATCAAAAATTCTGTTTTTATCATTTACCTACTCGAGGATGGGCAGGAATTAAGCTTGGGGATGCTTGATACGTCTCCAACGTATCTATAATTTTTGATTTCTCCATGCTATATTATCTACTGTTTTGGACATTATTGGGCTTTACTATACACTTCTATATTATTTTTGGGACTAACCTACTAACCGGAGGCCCAACCCAGAATTGTTGTTTTTTGCCTATTTTAGGGTTTCGAAGAAAAGGAATATCAAACGGAGTCCAAACGGAATGAAACCTTCGGGAACGTGATTTTTGGAACGAACAAGATCCAGGAGACTTGGACCCTACATCAAGAAACCAACAGGGAAGCCACGAGGTAGGGGGCGCGCCTACCCCCCCCCCCCCAGGCGCACCCTCCACCCTCGTGGGCCCCCTGTTGCTCCACCGACGTACTCCTTCCTCCTACATATACCTACGTACGCCCAAACGATCAGATACGAAGCAAAAACCCTAATTCCAGCGCCGTAACTTTCTGTATCCACGAGATCCCATCTTGGGGCCTGTTCCGGAGCTCCACCGGAGGGGGCATCGATCACGGAGGGCTTCTACATCAACACCATAGCCCTTCCGATGAAGTGTGAGTAGTTTACCTCAGACCTACGGGTCCATAGTTATTAGCTAGATGGCTTCTTCTCTCTTTTTGGATCTCAATACAAAGTTCTCCCCCTCTCTTGTGGAGATCTATTCGATGTAATCTTCTTTTGCGGGGTGTTTGTTGAGACCAATGAATTGTGGGTTTATGATCAAGTTTATCTATGAACAATATTTGAATCTTCTCTGAATTCTTTTATGTATGGTTGGTTATCTTTGCAAGTCTCTTCAAATTATCAATTTGGTTTGGCCTACTAGATTGATATTTCTTGCAATGGGAGAAGTGCTTAGCTTTGGGTTCAATCTTGCAGTGTCCTTTCCCAGTGACAGTAGGGGCAGCAAGGCACGTATTGTATTGTTGCCATCGAGGATAACAAGATGGGGTTTTCATCATATTGCATGAGTTTATCCCTCTACATCATGTTATCTTGCTTAAGGCGTTACTCTGTTCTTATGAACTTAATACTATAGATGCATGCTGGATAGCGGTCGATGTGTGGAGTAATAGTAATAGATGCAGGCAGGAGTCGGTCTACTTGTCTCGGACGTGATGCCTATATACATGATCATACCTAGATATTCTCATAACTATGCTCAATTCTGTCAATTGCTCAACAGTAATTTGTTCACCCACCGTAAAATACTTATGCTCTTGAGAGAAGCCACTAGTGAAACCTATGGCCCCCGGGTCTATCTTCATCATATTAATCTTCCAACACTTAGCTATTTTCATTGCCTTTTATTTTATTTTGCATCTTTATCATATACCAAAACATTATCTTATCATATCTATCAGATCTCGCTCTCGTAAGTGACCATGTAGGGATTGACAACCCCTTATCGCGTTGGTTGCGAGGATTTATTTGTTTTGTGCAGGTGCGAGGGACTCGTGCGTAGCCTCCTACTGGATTGATACCTTGGTTCTCAAAAACTAAGGGAAATACTTATGGTACTTTGCTGCATCACCCTTTCCTCTTCAAGGGAAAACCAACGCAGTGCTCAAGAGGTAGCACTCCTCATGGCATCGGCTCATGCGGATCTTGTTCCGGGTCGTAGTTTGACTAGGGCGGCTCAAAGGCATAGACCGTTCGGAGATACGAAGGTCACCTGGATCTGAAACGTCTCGGTGTCGACTTAACACCACGGCGGTGACTCGGATTGAGGCCCTAATCCCATCCAAGACGTACGTATATGCATAACCATTTGTTTGATTGATGCTCCATGGTTGAATTGTTTATTAGCAGCAGGTTCCTGATTTGCCTCGTACTGGCACACTTCATCGGGCTATCGCTTTTCCTTTGTACATCACGAGGTGAGTCTGCGGTGGAGGCGCGGCTGGAGACTTGCGGCAGAGGCAAGAAAAAGAGAGCCAGAATCGCAGCTCAGACAGGGCACAATAGCGGGTGAGATACCTCGGCTGTAGCAGACGGGAACATCTCGACAGGGCGAAATCGACTAGTGTGGGGTACCCGGCCGCGCTCGGAAGTAGAGCCGACGGGTGCGGCAGAAGAGCGACGCGGCGGGTCGAGGCCGCCCGGCTATTGCCTTGTTTATTCAGCAAATATACCCACAAAGAATCCGACCAGGACTGGTGACTTGCCAATGTTTGATGTTTTTCTTAACACGCAATGACGGCTATTACAACACATACCGATTCTGCCTCAACGTATCGCCGGGTCATGATCATCCGTCGCATTGCACGTAACCATAATTTTTCCTTGAACACAAACCTCACATATTGCCAGTGCATACCCTTTCAAATCGGTTCTTCTTCATTCAGAAATTTACGAACTTCTCAAAACCCTATAAAGATCCCTCCAAGAACTCAACATCACCATGCGCAAGCCCCATGGTGGGCGGCAACTGTCGTGGAAACGCCACGACAGATGTCCTAGTGTGAGGACTTAGTCCTGAGGCCAACGCATCTATGCGGTAGCTTGAAGGGGTTGATCGGAATCGAGAGACACAACACGCAAGATGAAGATTTAGATAGCTTCGGGCCCCGGGAAACATCATCCGGTAACAACCCTACATGTTGTTTGTGGCTAGGTCTCATTATCATCATGAGGGAGTCGCCGTAACTCCGGCTCTCTTAGTTGTGTCTAGACTTAATGATTATTCAACCTCTCCCCCGTGGGGTGCCCTGCCCCTCCTTATATATGTTGAAGGGGCGGGTTACATGTAGAGTCCAACTCGGACTTAAGACTTAACTATTCTGACTTCTCTCCATGGGCTTCTCTCCATGGGCTTCTTAACATTTCGGGCTTCTTAACTATTGATTTAAAATCTGGCTTACCATCTGGCTTAACTGTCCGGCTTAACTGTCCGGCTGAACTGTCTGGCTTAACTGTCCGGCTTAACTGTCTGACTTAACTGTCCGCTTAACTATCTGGCTTATATGACTGTGTCTGCTGGGTTACATGACTGTGTCTGCCGGGTTACATGACTATGTCTTCTGGGTTACATAACTGTGTCTGCCGGGTTACATAATTGTGTCTGCCAGGTTACATAACTGTGTCTGCCGGCTTAACCTGCTTAACTGTTCCCGTTGACTTATAGTCTTCCAGGTCACCAATGAAACATTAAGTCCCAGCCGGGTCATATCTCCGTCCGAATTACACCGCGGGGTATATCCCCGACAAGTGCAATATCAATAAGAGAGGGCGGGGATGTCTATCTGTCTATGCACGTGCGTGTGAGAGACGGGTCGGGAGGTATGTAAGGATTATAAGGGAGATGATATGGTTGTGGTAAGCATGCGTAACTACATAGTAAGATCAACCATCGTGTGTCCGAGAAAGGGATAGACTTAACTAGTCAGGTAAGTCTATCGGTGCGTGGGGAAAAAGAATTATAGTCGACCTAGCTATCTGTAGGGAGATCAGTATGTATACATGCATGCATGTGTTAGAAGCAAATAAGGTCCGGAGAGACAGACGGGGGAGAGGGGTGCGGCTAGGAGGTGGTGCGAGAGGCCTAGTATGTCGAGGGGGGGGGAGTGTGCGAGTATGAGATCGATGAAAAGAGGGGCGGGAGTGTGCACCTACGTGGAACCATATTGGACATAGGGGGCATGGACGGTGAGAAGAAAAGAGGGGAAGTATGTGTTTGTGGTAGGCACACTTGGCTAGAGAGGTATATCGACCGGTGTGTGCCGGAAAGAAGGAGTCGGGGGACCTACATACACCGCGGGTGAACGATCTAAAGAGAATAACGAACGTGCGCGATGGAGGGGTCGTGCATGCATGATAGAAAATTAGTGCTAGCTAGCTACAAAGAGAAGAGGATCGTGAAGGTGTTAAAGATGAACATAGATCAGAAATCATTACAAAAATGTGGATACGGATACTTGAAGAAGATATCATAATGTAGAACATTGATTGTAATTTGGGCTAATGCGTGGCTTTTGCAGCTCAGGGCTAAATACTTGTCATAATGTAGGGGGCGGGGCACTATACTTTGTGTGATAAACACGGTGTACGTATGGAACATGGTTTAGATTATGAATATCTAGTTAGTACATCAAATGTACTATTATTTGGAATCAACATCAAGTGTATTCAAAAAATTGAATTCGAGTTCATATAGTACACATAGTTCATATCTATCTCTATAGTAATCATGTGGTGTGTTGTTAAGGTAATACACGAATTATGGTTGAAGTTGGCAACAATCATGATTGTAGATTCTTATTGAAATACATAAAAAAATTCAAATTCAGTTCAAATTTCAGCGGTAGTATAGACATTTGGAATGCACTAAAATGTTGGCATGAGTAGATTACATGCATTATACAGCCAGCAAAAAAATTTAATTGGACATAACATGGATCCATACTCCCTCCTTCTATTTATACAGCCAGCGAAAACTCCCTCCATCTCAACCCGCGCCTTGCTATCCCAAAATTACAATGCGCGCGAAAACTCCCACCTCCTGCGAAATCCCGACACGCGCAATGCCTGTGATACCCCTGAACCGAAAGAACCACCTAGGTCAAATTGGTGGGGGGTACTTTCGTAACTTACCCCATATTTTGGACAAGCGCGTACCTAAGCCATGGTTCCCCCCTCCCATCGCCTCCTTTTCGCCATTTGAAATCCCAGGCCGCCATAACCTCACCGCTCTAGCCGCGAAACCCCACCCTCCTCCGTCCACCACCTCACCGCTGCAAAGCAGGAGCCTCTTCCCCGACGATGTCGTCCATCACAATAGGTCGACGTCCTTCATCCACCTCCCCGAATGAAGATCCGTCGTCCATCCCGTCGTCCTGCCGGTTCAGTCGCCCCGTCCTCCACCTCCAAGGAGTTGCTCCAATGATCGCCTCATCTATCGCGACTGCTCTATCCCTACAACGCCACCTTAACTTGCTCCACCAGAACCGCATCATCCTCACCGACTCCTTTGACGAAGCCGAGGCCTACTCGGCACCACCAAAGAGGTTGTACACTCACCGCATCACACCTTCTCCTTAACTCGACATACCGGCATCGACGGTGCTCCATCCTGCACCCCCATGGAGCGGCTACCTCGAAGTCGGCACCGCGGGCGACATCTCCCCGGCGGCTCTCCCTAGTGCGAGGCCCCTTTGGCGCCAGCCGGATCTGCTGCTGCTGCTCCGGCTGTCACCCGGTCGCTCGCGCTGCTGCTGCTGCTCCGGCTCTCGCTCGCTCGCCCAACTGCTGCTGCTCCGGATCTTGCTCGCTCGCGCTGCTGCTGCTGCTCCGGCTCTCGCTCGCTCGCTCACGCTGCTGCTGCTGCTCCCCCCCTCGCTCGTGTTGTTGCTCTACTCCGATTTAACTACACTTCAGTTGACTGAATCGACTTTTGGGTCAGTCGATTTTCAAGGGGGGGGGGGTCTC
>NC_041382.1:501341578-501372332 GCF_002162155.2 Triticum dicoccoides | reverse complement strand
GGTGTGGGGATCGCCAGAGAAAAAAGCTTGGCGTGGGGGGGGGGGCTAGAGGGCTGGCCGGGGCGGCGGCGGACCGGCGGTGGGGAGTTGTTTCGGGGCGGCGAGGCGGTGGCGGACCGGCGATGGGGAGTTGTTTCAGGGCGGCGAGGCGGCATGGGGTTCGGCCGGTGGTGGCTGGCGGCTCAGGGGGGATGCATGTTGAAGATGAACTGCAGGCCCTCCCTAAACTATCCCATGTGAAGTGCCACTATGCTACCATTGCGTTCAGTTTCGACAGTAACATTCAGATTCCACAGTAAATTTCGGTTTTGACAATTAAGTTCAGGACTAAAAGTTTTTACCTCATCTGTTGTAATCAGGTGGTTTTGGGGGATGTAAATTTTACATCTATCACTTTTTGGTAATGCATTTTACATCATATATTGGAGATGCTATTAGAATCCCACTTGAGATTAACAATGTTTGTCTTGTGCTGCTTTAGCCTTGACGTCTCACGGCTCACCGAAGCTGCTCCAACGACGGAACGGTCCATCACAGCAGAGCAGTGTCCTGGATGCCGTCTACAGATTCCTCAGATCTTCCTCCACACCTCCGACAACCGCCTCCGCCTCAACTTCTTCAGCGACCAACCCAATGATGCTGAGGTTGACACGGCTAGGACAAAGAGGTTGTACACTTGTCGCATCACTTATTACTCTACATTCATGTCAAGTTTAGAGCCACCTCTGCCTCAACTTCTTCACCGACCAATCCTATGCATGAAAACAAGACCAACTGCATTAGTGGAAGAATAACATTCTAATTGTACATGCTTTCATATGGTTTCACTTTATTTTGGCCATGTTTCTTTGCATTCCTCTGCTCCTCCAATTCCTGTGAACCAAACACCCAAGTTGACAGAAATCATGTGTTCACAAATGCTTTGTTTCCCATGTGCATTCCTATCCTATTCCGGTGTTTTTCCTCCTATCCCTGCATTTTTAGAATCATGCAAGCCTAATGAGCCCTTACAGAATTACTTCAGTTATAGGTAGGTGTCGAAGAAAACTTTGTGTGGTTTGTCCTGCTCCTGCCGCGACGTCGTCCACCTCACCTGAGCTGCTCCATCGACAGAAGCATCCACCAAACCAGACATCATGACTCCTGTCCGTCTTTCTTCGCCTCAGATCTCCTTCCCTGCCGCCGGCACCCACCGCAACGGCATCACCATCATCGACTCAGCAGATGAACCTGAGGAGTACACGAGTCCACAAGACAGGTCGCACTCTTTTGTTTCTGCTTATGTTATGCATTGCTTAAGATTACCTGCTACTTTATTGTCCTGTTCACCTCTTAGACTCCAAGTCAGGTCCAAATTGATGTTCAAACTTGAGTTCTAAATTAGTTGCAGGGCACATATCGAGGCAGGAATGAATAGTATCTCTGTCTAATATCTGGTTCACCTAGGGTATGCCTATGTTGTTCATCCTGGGTGGGAAACAAATAGTAAAGCAATCATCATCTATTTTTTTATTAAATTAAATCAATCATCAGCCTGCTATCATTATTTTTGGATCCATCCACTGGTTGTTACCATTACTGTAGATTTCTGCATGCTCTCCTTACATAATCTCACTATATTTTTTTGTATGCATGTCAGATATTGTACACAGTCATGCTGAACATGTAGAGAAAAAGAGAAGAGTTTTGCGCCGCAATACAATGTCATCAGACATCGCTCCATGGTGGGTTCAATGGCAAAGCCTCCCCCCTCTCCAGATTGTAATCCAGAGGAAGATATCAGTTCTGAGGCGGATTTAGACACAGCTGACCACTCCTATTTACCCCCAAGGTGTTTGCTCTAATTTGGCATGATGATGTTAGTCATATCATGCATATGTTGCCTTGCAGTGCCTACTTTCGACATCATATATGTCATCTGTTTAGTTTAGACATGTTCTATAATGCCACCTATTTAGTTTCAATATCATATATGGGAATTATGCAGTCTCGTGTCTTTTAGCCAGCCATAATATATGTGAAATGTGCAATGCCATCCTGTTTAACTAGGAATCATATATTTGAATGATATCTAGCCCATCCTTTTCTTCATTAAATTTCCATTTGTCGACAATGTTTGTACATTAAACTACTCTTCCTGTGAATCAGCCATTTGAGTGGGTGATGGAAAAATCTGGAGTGAAAACAAGGCCTTCAGAGCAAACTGTGCTACCTATCGAAGCAGATCTCTTGATGGGTCCCTATAGCTCCTCAGAGATGGATTCAGAGACAGATGACCAGTCCTATTCCCCCACTGAGGTGTATGCTCTAACTTGGCACGGTTCTACTGCTCATATCATGCATATGGTGTCTTGCATTGCATAGTTTAGACATCATATACACAATATTCAACACCATGTTCTTAGTTCAGACATCATATATGAGAATGCCCTCCTCTTAGCATATAAATCACATATGTGAATTAAATCATGCGATCCTGGTTACTTAGATAACATGTATGTGAATTATGTCATGCGATCCTATTTAGTTAGTCATCATATCTTCGAATTATGTTATGTTATGCTATCCAGTTTAAATAGACATCATATATGTGAAATTATGCCATGCTACCCGTTTTAGTTAAACAATATACATGTCAATTATTTAATGCCCTTTTTTTCCACACTATCTATTGCATCTGTCTCTCATACAATGTCTGTACCTTCAACTATGTTTCCTATTTACCAGCCATTTGAATTGGAGTGGGTGATGGCAGTCTAGCGGAGTAAAAACACGGTCTTCAAAATAAAACAGTGCTACCTCTTGGTGGAGATAGCACCCCGGTTGTACATGCGCGAGAACCATCCCTACCACACATATCCCAGACTCTCGCAGATTTTACCCCTACTACGATGGACAGAGAACCAGCTTCACCCAATCTAACACCAACCCCAGCAGATAGTAACCCAGTTCATGTTGACACAGCACCATCTCCACCACAGAACTCCCAAACAAGAGTAGTTAGTAAGGCAGCTCCATTGCCCAAAGCGCCAGTACTACCACGGTGAACCCCAACTCCACCAGTTTAGTACACCTATTCCTGTGGAGGTAGCACAACCAATCATTCATAGTTTAGCATCTATTGCATTTGATGTTGTTAAATCCTATGTGCGTATCTTCCCATCATGGAAATATTATACTGAAGATGAAGGAAAATGCCAGTTGCAGGTGTTTTTCTAGGAGTTATGTGTAAGCAATGTTATTCATGGCAATTACTTTGCTTTGTCCCATACACTCTACCTCCATGATGGTTGTAATATAGCAAATTTTCCCATTTTTCTCTATAGAGAAGGACCGATTTGGAAACTCAGGATGAGGTAACCTGTGCTAATACCTCTGGTATCTTCAAGAATGCTTGGTGGCAGTATCGGAATTACCTTAAGAAAACGTACTTCACTGGCAAAGAAACTCATCAAATTCCCTTATGTTCTCCAAAGACACATTTACTGGACGATGACCGGGAATGCCTTGTTCTTTACTGGTCCCAAACCAAGAATGTGGTAAGGTCTATGAGCTCATTTTATTTTAAGTACTATATGCTTGCGTCTTACTGTGCTCTATTCTTGTAGAACAAGTGCTTAAACCTAAAGAACAATTGTTCTCATTTAAGATTCCATTGCTATCGTGCATACTGCTTTGCTCTTGTATCACTGTATTTACTCATACAAACTTATTTTTAAATTGAAGTATCCAATGGAAACTCCAATGGAACAACATGTATGTTTACGCATGTTTCTTTAACAGGTTTGCTCTTATAAATAGCTCTATCGATTTCAATTTCAATTGTGTATACAGTTGACTTCTCATATCATGCACATTACTAGCATCATAACAGGGCCAATAGTGCTGTTGTACATGTAGACCCGTGGTACCCATCTGAAATCTTCTTGTGCCGTTTAGTTTCCCACGCTTTGTATTCTTTTAGTGCTGCTTTCTCTTGAACTGATATGATTTGAACCATGTCTCTATTTTGATTTGGCAAGACAATGCAATGACCATAGGACATAGATATATGCTTGTTTTATGCTTTTATAATGCACAACTTGGCAATAGAAGACTTGGTAGTTTAATCTTGTCCACCTTACTAATGAACTGGTTCACCGAAATGAGTTTCATATACTAGTACATGCTAAACATGTTATGTGTCTGCTTGTTTCTTCTTGTAGAATGCTGATAGAATATTGGGGAAGATTGCCTTCTTAAGCAATGATAATGGAAGTAATGCAGATAAGGTTCAGGATCGTGAGACATCCTTGTTGTTCTCCAACAAAGCTGATAAAACAGCTAAGGAAAACTATCTTGAAGATAGTGAGGCAATCCCAAAGTCCTGTCTTGGTTTACTGTTCGAGTTACTAGCCACTACCGCTTGCACAAGCTATTCAAACTCACTGTCTGAATCAGTTCGGTTTCTTGAGTCTCAACTACAAGCTGAAAGACATCGATCAGTTGTGCTGCGACAAGAAGCGGAAGGACTGCGGAAGTCCCTGGAGCATTCAGATGCATACTTTCTGGTGCAACAGCAAGCGTTGGAGGATTTTAGCGCAAAACATGACAAAGCTAATAAGCTTGCTAATCTTATTGCCAGCATGGTGGATACTCAGGATAACGTTTCTTGAGCTCTTCTGAAGTTGTTTCAGTTATGGACTTGTTTTGCTTCCGCGTTTATTTGCACTGGTGGCCAATTTTGACGGCCAGTGGATGTAATATGCTGCTTTGTTCCCTATATTTGTACTGGTGGTGAACTTTGATGCCTAGTGGATGTAATATGTGTAATATCTGTAATAGGCTAGCGTTAGTTGCTTGCTTATTTATTTCCTTATTGTCTTGTTTAGTTGTTTGCTTGGGTCACTACAGTTCTTTTTCTGCGTTTTTCTAGTGGCCACAATAATCTATTTTTGGTAACTAGGCCACAATAATCATGGCAACACACGGACTGTTGTAACCATGGGCCTCCTGTGGGCCGTAGGATCCATGGGCCTTCTACGGGCCGTAGGATCCATGGACTTTCTACAGGCCTTATGATCCATGGGCCTTCTACGGGCCGTAGGGTCCATTGGTCTTCTATGGGCCGTAGGATCCATGGGCCTTCTATGGGGCGTATAATAATTTTGCCAAACATGGGTCGTACTATTCGTGGACCATAACAGGCCGCTAATAGGCCGTATTTGATAACGCTATGAAAACAGCCCAACGGGTTAACGGGCCACAAACTGGCAGAATGTAAACACGGGCTGAATTTGGCCCACAAACGGAACAAGCCAGTAACGGACCGTAACTAACCGAATTCTAGAAATGAGCCCAAGAATAAATGGGCCCTTAGAAGGCCGAAAGTTAACACGGGCTGGAAATGGCCGACGGAATAATGGGTCGTTAATGGGTATAAAGTGATACACTGTTCATTATGGGCCAGTTTCATCTCGGGCCTTTATTGGGCCCAAAGTTACGAAGGGCCTCATATGGGCTGAAAGGCATCATGGGACATACATGGGCCGGAAGTAACAACGGGATGGAATCACGTTGGACGGCCTAGATGAAGCTACTGGGCTTAATTTCGATAGGCCGTAACAGGCCGGGAGTTAGCGGGCCGTAAATGGGCGATATACGAACAAGCCGTTAACAGGCTTTCCCTGGGCCGGCCCGTTACCGTTTCACCAAGTCAAATAGGCCGGCCTTTTCACCGGAATGGGCCTCTGTTGGGCCGTGCCACGTGTCCACGTATCATAGGTGCCTCCTGTCCAATGAATGGATGACGTCTATCCCAACGGCGAGCCAACACGTGTTTCCTTCGGTCAATGACAATTTTACACGTGGAAAATCGTCATTGGTCTGGGCTGTTAATGGGTTATCGGATCCAAAACCAGATCTGATAGCATAACGGCGACCCTTTATGGTGGATGTCACATGTCGGTCACCCTTGATGTAAGCACTTCCATGACACATGATTTATCGTCATGGAAGTTGACACTTCCATGATGATAATTTTGGTAATGTCATGGAACACTTCTATGACAACACAGGTATGATTATCTTGATTCTGTCATAAAATTGTCATGGATGTACATGCATGACAGAAAACGTGACCTAATGTGACAAACACGTATCATCATGGAAGTGTCTTTTTTTGCAGTGCAAGATAGGAAAAATTCCTAAGGATTAGAATCCTCCAAGAGAATCCTTTGAATCAAAGAAGCCCTTAATCTATTTTATGATTCATGGAATTGTGAGTTGAAAAGCATGAAGTAAAAAAACCAAATAATGGCAATTCAACTAGAAAAAAAGTTTGGGCAGTTATGATACAGAAGATTCTAGAACAAAGGAGAAGCACTTGCGTTTTGAGGTTTGTGCATTATGCTTGAGTTCAACCATGGAGTCTGCTAGATTGTACATGTGGCAAAATCCGGTGGGGGCTAGAAAATGGTGCGAGGGTCCAAGTGGAGGGAGACTATGAAGGAGTGCACATGTGTGAGATCAATATTTAAAGAGAGGGGCGAGAACATGCGCTGTTGCGCGCAGTGGCAGAGTCATGAAAAATAAATGATCTAGGGGGCCAAGCATTGCTAATCCTTTACGAGGAGGGCCAATTCATCAACTTAAACCATTTAGAGGAACATCAATCGTTGCACATGCACGTGAGAGATAAAGAATGCCCGATATGATGGAGAGGGGGAGGTGTGTGTGCGTGTGTGCATGCATGGGAGACCGACCTGAAGAAAAAGATTGCATGTGTGTGATGGATAATGCCGACTAGTAGTGTGTGTGTGCATGCATCCACGGGAGAAAGTTAGTAGTACAATTATAAAGAGAAGACGACTGTGTGGATGTAAAAGACTAGGTGAGGTCATGATCAAGGTAAAGTTGAATTCAAATATTTGAATAAGAGATCATGATGTTTGAAACCCATGCATGCCTGAATATAACTGAGATATGTGCGATGTGGTTTGGAAACGAGTATGTTGTACTATATACACATTGAGCAAGGTCAGACTGATTTGAATTTGAGATACCGATGGGAGACATCGTTTGGCCACATTGCATCCTTGCATGGACACACTATTCTAACTGGAGTTGGTGGTTGGCTTTCGCATCACATATCTATATCTATACCCCTATATTTTATATTATATATTTTTTATATATTGTGAGGATAACTTTAACTTTGAAATATGGTCATTGGATGAAGCCAATCCGATGGTGCAGAGACGGCAAATTTGAGAACTACTGGCCGTTGGATATCATATAGATTCCACCAGACTTTGCCACATGTACAATCTAGAAGACTCCATGGTTGAACTTAAGCATAATGCACAAACCTCAAAACACAAGCACTTCTTCTTTGTTCTAGAATCTTTCGTATCAGAATTGCCCAAATGTTTTTCTACATGATTTACCATTATTTGTTTTTTACTTTATGCTTTACAATGCACAATTCCATGAATCTTAAAATAGATTAGCTTTCTTATAAAAACTAGATGATTTTGAATGAAATGAACTATAAGAATTAAACGAACATCTACATCATGCATATATGACTCAAAGCTTACATGCTATAATGTGGTATTTATTCATAATGTGGTATTTATTCATAATTTGGTTGCCAAATCTCATGCGTGCAATGTACGTGTACCTTACCAGTCTAAATGGTGTTTGTGTGTGTGTGTGTTGTGCGTGTTAAACACAACATATGTAGTATCATACATGGTTTAGATTCCGAACATCTAGCTAGAGCATACATGTACTATGATTTGAATTCAACATAAGATGGATACATATGTTCGAATTTGAGATTGTATGTACACGTAGTTTGTATTTATATAGGAATTTACTTCTCCTATATTCATGTCATGTGTTGTGAAGATAATATTTAGATGGTTGTATAACTAACCCGAGTACAATCCCATTCAAACATGGAAAATGTACTCAAATTTAATTAGTCCATATGCTAGACAACACGCATTGTTTTTTTATTGTTGAGGGAAGTGCAAATTGTTTTGGTACTGTACACGTTATGTTTGTTGTCCCGATTCTTTTTGTTTTTGTTGTTATATTTGAATGCATTTCTAGTAATATAGTAAAACGGGACATGGCTCTCTCTAGAGATGAGGTGTGAATTGTTTTTTTGGGTACACGTTAAGCTTGTTATGCCGAAATTTCAAGTCGTGCCTTGTTATGCCGAAATTTCAAGCTAGCATCTCGGTCTATCGTGCTGCAAAACTCCCACCTCTTCAACCCGCGCCTCGTTACTGCGAAATATTTAAGATATATCTTTGTCTCATTGTGCTCCGAAAACTCCCTCCATCTCAACCCGCGCCTTGCTATCCTAAAATTACAACGCGCGCAAAAACTCCCACCTCCTGTGAAATCCCGACACGCGAAATGCCTGTGATACCCCTGAACCGAAAGAACCGCCAAGCTCAAATCGGTGGGTGTACTTTCATAACTTACCACACATTTTTGACAAGTGCGTGCCTAAGCTATGGTCCCCCCTCCAATCGCCTCCTTTTCGCCATTTGAAATCCCAGGCCGCCATAACCTCTCCGCTCCAACCGCGAAACCCCACCCTCCTCCGTCCGCCACCTCACCGCTGCCCAGCCGGAGCCTCTTCCTCGGCGACGTCGTCCACAACAACACCTCGACGTCCCTCATCCACCGTACCGGGAGAGGATCCGCCATCGATCTCATCGTCCCGCCGGTTCAGCCACCCCGTCCTCCACCTCCAAGGAGCTGCCCCGATGTTCCCCTCATCTTTCGCGCCACCTCCATTCCCACACCACCGTCTTCAGCTGCACCACCGGAAGAGCATCATCATCACCGTTTACTCAGATGATCTGAGGCCTAATCGGCGCCACCAAAAGAGGTTGTACACTAATCGCTGCATTTTCTTCTTGATTCGATCTCATGGTGCTGCCGGTGCTCCGCATCGAGCAGACATGGCGCGGCTCCATCCACGGCGGGATCGCCGGCCACTTCTTCCACGGCGTGGCTCCCTCGGCGGTGATGTCCACATTAGTAGGAGTTGCTGCTGCTTTAGGTCTCGCTCGCGCTCTACTCTGCTCTTGCTCTCGGTCCCTTGCCTGGTCTTCTCTTGCTATTGCTCTTCCTCGCACTGCTGCTCTCGCTCTTGCTCTTGCTTGTGATGCTGCTCCGATTGGGCTACACTTCAGTCGACTGAATCGAGTTTTGGTTCAGTCGATTTTCAGGGGGTGGAGGGGGGCTCGCCAGAGTTAAGGAAGAACCAGCTGCAGCAGGGAGGGGGGCTCGCCGGAGAGGTACCCCACTATCTATCTTAGGGTTCAGGGAGGGGCGGTGGTAACCGATGGTGGTGGGGCGGTGGCGTCGGGATTGCCGGAGAAAAAGCTCGGCACGGGGGGTCCTAGAGGGATGGCCGGGGCGGCGGCGAACCGGCGTTAGGGAGTGGTTTCGGGGCGGGCGGGGCGGTGCACCGCAGGCCGCAGACGGCAGGGGGCGGCGGTTTGGCCGGTGATGGCTGGCAGCTTAGGGGGGTGGAGGTTGAAGATGAACTGCTACATGCCAGCTGCCCTGGCTCTTGCACGCGCTGCTGCTACTGCTTTTCTGCTACTAGTGCGTTTAGTTTTAACAGAAAAATTCAGTTTCGACAGCAAAATTCAGTTTCGACAGTTAAGTTCAGTTTTGATAGTTAAATTCAGTTTCGACAGTTAAGTTCAGAGATGAGCGGCTGATGTATTTTACATCTAGCACGTTGTGGTTATGTATTTTACGTCATCTATTGGAGATGCTATTAGAACTCCACTTAGGTTAACATTGTCTCTCTTGTCCTGCTTCAGCCTCGGCGTCGTCCAGCTCATCCGAGCTGCTCCAACGACGAAACCCTCCATCACAACGGAGCAGTACCCCGGGCTCCATCTCCAGATGCCTAAGATCTTCTTCCCCTCCTCTGACAGCCAAGTCAGCCGGAGCATCCTCACCGACCAACCCAATCATGCTGAGATTGACATGGTTTTGCCAAAGAGGTTGTACGTTTGTTGCATCTCTTATTTACTCTACATGTTATATATATTGTCCACTGAGCACACATAGTAATGTGAAATACGATTATTTTATCCTACTCTATGACAAGCAGTGAGGTACCAGGCAACTTAGCTATCCGTGATGGACTCTCTTGAACGCCATCATTATTTATCTCTGCGTGTTTGAGCTATGCATTTGTCGATGGGCCTGGGAGTTGAGCTAGTAGGGCAGTGGCCTCGGTCCAAAGTAGTAGAAGTAGCACAAAAACATTTTTTTGAGTGTAGGCTTTTCCTTGCTCAAGCCTTCCTACTAGAATCGCCAGTGCTTGAAAGGAAAAGTGAAGGGAAAACATAGGAATTGGAAAGTTTCCTATGGTACTACTATTCATGCATTTGGTTCAAAGGAATGGAGCAAAGGAAAACTATAGGATTTGTTCCTTTAGTGTCTCCTTGAAAGAAAAACCATAGGAATTTTAATTTTCACTTGTCCGCCTTTTCAAATTCCTATTCATGAAGCACAAGACTAAGAGAGAGTAGCATAATAGCATTATAACCGTACATTTTCTTATGGTTTGACTTAACCTCAGCATGCTTCTTTACATCCTATGATCTTCCAATTCTTGTGAACCAAACATCCAGATAGGCAGAAATCCTGTGTTTTTATATTCTCTGTTTTGCACGTGCATTCCTATCCTATTCATGTCTATTTCCTATCCCTGCATTGTTAGAATCCTCAAATTCAAACAAGTCGTTACACAATTACTTCTGTTATAGATATGTGTCAAAGAAAACCTTGTGTGGTTTGTCCTGCTCCTGTTGCGATGTGTTCCACCCCAGCTCAGCTGCTCCAACGACGGAAGGGTTCACCACAGCAGGGATCCACTCTCCAGACTGTCTTTCGCCGCCTCAGATTTTCTTCCCTGCCGCCGGCAGCCACGACAACTGCATTACCATCATCAACTGAGCAGACGACCTTGAGGACTACACGGGTCCGCAAGAGAGGTCGCACTCTTCCGTGTCTGCTTACGTTATGCATCACTTAATATGATGGCATGCTACTCTATCATCGTGTTCACCTATTAGACTCCGAGTCAGGTCCATACTAATGCTAAAACTTGAGTTTTTAAATGGTTGTGGATTACATATTGCGGAAGCAATCAGTACTATCTGTCTACTAAATGGTTAATGTTGGGTGTCTACTATGAGTTTCATGTTGGGTGCAAACAAACATTAAAGGAGTCATTATCTGTATTTTTAACTAAAGCTATTATCTGCCTGCTATCATTGGTTTTAGGTCTATCCATAGTTTGCTACCAGCACTCTGGATTTGTGCATGCACTCCTTAAATAATCTCACTATGTTTTATTCCTATGCATGTCAGTTATTGTACACAACGGAACTGAACGTGTAGAGCAAAAGATATGAGCCTTGCGTGGTAATAAAATTTCATGCATACATCGCTCCATGGTGGGCGCAAAGGAAGCCCCCCTCCACCCATTTCGGATTGTAATCAAGAGGAAGATAACTGTTCTGAGGGGGATTCAGAAGGAGAAGACCACTCTTATTTACCCCCCCCTGAGGTCTTCGCTCTAACTTGGCATGCTGATGTTGGTAATATCATGCATATGGTGCCTTGCATTGCTTACTTTATACATCAAATATGTCATCTTCTTAGTTTAGACATGCTTTGTGTGAATGCCATCTGTTTAGTTTCTTTATTGTATATGTGAATCATGCAATGCCATCTTGTTGAGCCAGGCATCATATATGTGAATTTTGCAATGCCACCCTGGTTAGCCAGTCATCTTATATGTGAATTATATCATGCCATCATTTTTTATTACATGTTAAATTTGTCAACAATTTTAGTACATTCAATTACTCTTCCTGTGCATCAGCCATTCGGCGCGGTCATGGAAAAATCTGGAGTGGAAACAAGGTCTTCAGAGCAGACAATGCTGTCTGACGAAGCTCATGTCTTGCTGGTTACAGATAGCTCCTCAGAGGAGGATTCAGAGACAGATGACCAGTCCTATTTCCTCCCTCGAGGTGCATGCTCCAACTTGGCAGGGTTATGCTGCTCATATCATCCATATGGTATCTTGCATTGCTATGTCATTTGCTTAGTTTAGACATGCTTTGTGTGAATGCCACATGTTTAGTGTCTAATTACAATATATGTGAATTATGCAATGCCATCTTGTTGCAAGACATCATATATGTGAATTATGCAATGATATCTTGTTGCAAGGCATTATATATGTGAATTATGCAATGCCATGCAGTTTAGCCAAGCGTCATATATGTGAATTATATCATGCCGTCCTTTTTTAATATTTCTCGTTGCATTTGTCGACAATGTTTTTATATTCAACCGCTCTTCCTGTGCATCAGCCATTTGAATTGGTGATGGAGAAATCTGGAGTGGAAACAAGGTCTTCAGGCAGACAATGCTACCTACTGAAGCAGATATCTTGCTGGTTACAGATAGCTCTTTAGAGGAGGATTCAGAGGCAGATGACCAGTCCTATTATCCCCCTGAGGTGTATGCTCAAACTTGGCAGGGTTACATTACTCATATCATGCATATGTTGTATTGTAATGCTTAGTTTTTACATCATATACACAATATTGAATGCCATCTCCTTAGTTGACACATCATATATGCGATTGCCCTCTGCTCACTTGCTTAGTATATAAATCATATATTTGAATTATATCATGCCATGATGTTTACATAGACAGCTTGTATCTGAATTATGGCATGCCAACCCATTTTCTAAAGACATAATATAGTTATATCATCTCATCATGTTTACATAGTCATCATATTTTGAATTATGTCATTCTATCCATGAATTATATCATGCCATCATGTTTCCAGCGACAGCATGTTTGTGATTTATGGCATGCCAACCACTTTAATAGACACATCGTATAGTTATATCGTGTCATCCTGTTTACATAGTCATCATATTTTGAAGTATGTCATTCTATCTAGTTTAGTTAGCCATCATACATGTGAAATTATGTCATGCTATCATGTTTAATTAGCCATCATATATGTCATGTTATTCTTTTGGTTAGAAAACATAAATGTGAATTATTTCATGCCCTGTTTTCTTCCCTACTGTCCATTGCACCTGTCTATCTTACAATGTCTGTACATTCAATTACTTTTCTTGTTTATCAGCCATTTCAATTGGAGGGGGTGATGGCAGTATCCGTGGGAGTAAAAACATGGTCTTCAGAAAAGATCGTGCTACCTGTCAATGCAGATAGAACCACGGTTCTACTTCCCCAAGAACCAGCCCCACCACACATAACCCAGACTCACGCAGATTGTAACCCTACCCAGTTGGACAGAGAACTAGCTACACCCCTTATAACCCCAACCCCAGGAGATAGTAACCCAGTTCCAGTTGACACATCACTGTCTCCACCAGAGAGCACCCAAACACGATCAGTTAGTAAGGCAACTGCAGTGCCCAAAGCACGAGGACCACCACTTCGAACCCCAAGTCAACGCTTAAAGCAGAAGAAGAATTGTTCTCAGGTCAGGTTCCGTAGCTATGGCTCATACTACTTTGGTCTTGCATCACTGTATTTACTCATACCAACTAATTTCAAATTTGAAGGATGCAACTGAAACTCCAATGGCGCAACAGGTATGTTTTAAACCTATTTCTTTAATGTGATTGTTGTTGTAACTTGCTCTATGTTGATTTCAGTTTCAATTGAATAAAAAATTATGTTCTCATGCCATGCACATTACAAGTGTTGTTATTGCTGTGTAGTTTCCCACACTTATACTCTGTCTATGCTGCTTTGTATTAAATAGATATGATTCAAACTGTCTCTATCTTGATTTGGCAACATAAACTAGAATGATATAGACCATACAATGACCATACTACATAGATATATGTTTGTTCGTGCTATTATCCTGTCCACCTTACTACTGAATTGGTTTACCAAAATGAGTTTCATATACAACATGGTAAACCTGTGATGTGTTTGTTTGTTTCTCTTTTAGAAGGCAGATAAAATATTGGAGAAGAGTACCCCGTTATGCAATGGTCAAGGAAGTAATGCAGATAAGGTTCAAGATAGTGACACATCCCTGTTGATCTCCAAGAAAGCTGATAAAAACTATATTGAAGACACTAAGGCAACCCCAAAGTCATGTCTTGATGTAGTGTTCGAGTTACTGGCTACTACTGCTGGCACCAGCTCTTCGAACTCGCTGCCTGAATCAATTCAGCTTCTTGAGTCTCGACTTCAAGATGAAAGACATCGATAAGATGTTATGCGACAGGAAGCCGAAGGACTGAGGAAGTCCCTGTAGAATTCAGATGCATACCTTATGGTGCAACAACAAGTGCTGGAGGATTTAAGCGCCGAACAACAGAAAGTTAATAAGCTTACTAAGCATCTTGCCAGCATTATGGGTACCCAGGATATTGTTTCTTGAGCACTTCTGAAGTGGTTTCATTGTTTTGCTGCGGCATTTATTTGCACTGGTCACGAACTTTGACAACCAGTGTATATGATATGCAGCTTTGTTCCCTATATTTGCACTAGTGGTGAACTTTGATGCCCAGTGGATGTAATATGTGTAATAGTCGTGATAGCCTAGCGTAAGTTGCTTGCTTATTCATTTCCTTGTTGTCTTAATTATTTGTTTGCTTGTAGTCGGTGCAGTTCTTTTTCCGCGGTTTGCTAGTGGCCGCAATAACCTATTTTTTTAAAACTAGGCCACAATAACCATGGGCTACATATTTACTGTATTTACGATGGGCCTCCTACGGGCCGTAGAAACAATGGGCCTTCTAAGGGCCGTAGCATCAATGGGCCTTCTACGGGCCGTATGATCGATCGACCAAACATGGGCCAATAACAGACCGCATTATGGACCGTAAACGCGCTAGATTTGAAATCATCCTTTCATGGGCCAACCATAACAGGCCGTCGTTAATCGGCCGTATTTGATGACGTTACAAAAACGGCCCAAAGGATTAACGGGCCGCAAACGGGCCAATTGTAACCATGGGCTAAATTTGGCCCACAAGCAGAAAAGGCCAGTAACGGGCCGTAAGTAACCGAATGCTGGAAATAAGCCCAAGAATAAATCGGCCCTGAGAAGGCCGAAAGATAACACGGGTTGGAAACGTCCCAATGGAATAATGGGCCGTTAATGGGTATAAAGCGGTACACTGTTCATTGCGGGCCAGATTCACCACGGGCCGTTAATGGGCCAAGAGTTACAAATGGCCTCGTATGGGCCGAAAGATATCATGGGTCGTACATCGGCCAGAAGTTACAACGGGCTAGAATCATATTGGACGGCCTAGATGAAGCTACTAGGCTTAATTCTGATAGGCCGTAACGTGCCGTGAGTTAGCGGGCCGTAAATGGGCTATATACGAACAGGCCGTTAACAGGCTTTTCGTGGGCTGGCTCGTTACCTTTTGACCAAGTCAAACAGCCGGCCTTTTCACCGAAATGGGCCTCTGTTGGGCCGTGCCACGTGCCGACGTATCATAGGCCCCTCCTATCCAATGAATGGATGACATCTGTCCCAATGGTGAGCCAACACGTGTTTCCTCCGACCAATGACAAATTTACACGTGGAAAATCCTCTTTGGTCCGGGCTGTGAACGGGTTATCGGATCCAAAACCGGACCCAATAGTGTAACGGCGACCCGTTATGGTGGATGCCACGTGTCGGTCACCCTTGACGAAAGCACTTCTATGACGTGTGATTTATCGTCATGGAAGTGGACACTTCCGTGATGATAATTTTGGTAATGTCATGGAACACTTCTACGACAGCACAGGTATGACTATCTTGATTTTGTTATAAAATTGTCATGGATGTACATACATGACAGAAAATGTGACCTACTGTGACCAGCACGTATCATCACGGAAGTGTCTTTTTTGTAGTGGAGGTTGTGCGCCACCTCATTGGCGGGGTGGAGCCACCGCTCACCGCAGATGGTGCGAGTGCAACACACAAACCTGTAGAGTGCAAGCTTCTCATCGATGAAGCACGTATCCTCCAAGACCATGGTTGCGATGGCCTTCTCGCTCGTCTGCTTGCCGAAGATCTGGCCCTCCACGAGCCGGTGCTGTTTGAGGTGTTGTAAGTTGTACTGCTACTCATCCTGCAGCATCTTGAACATGGAGACCGATGGAGCCACCTGCTCCTCCCCTGCCATGAAAGCGTCGAAGTGTGCCTGTGCTATGGTGAATCCCATGACTGGAGCGGGTGCCTGATCCTCGTTGTACATATCCTCCATTGCCCGCTCCTCATCATTCCATCTCTCCTCTCGTGAGCTGGAGGCATTCTTGCCTCAATGCGGTGCGCACACTCGTCTTCCCAGTCATGCATAAGCTCTGCGGTCTCGTGTCGGTGACGCGACGAGAGCTTCTTCCACAACACACATTCAGTCTTGGTCGTTGTGTCGACAATCGTGGAAGGAGGAGGAAGGGGAGCAGTGGTGCACCGGCGGAGGTCAGATGAAGGTAGATGGGACTCAGACGTGGTGCAGGTTTGTGTCGGTCAGGCGAAACACAATTTAATTAGCGGGCGCCCAGGAAAGTGGGGCAATGTCTTGAATACGCCGACCAGGTGGGGGAATGACTTCTCGTTCGTCGTGCCAGCGTGAATGTTGGCCAGATGGACAGATTGTAGCCTGCTTGAATGCCATAGGAATTTGTCTCGTAGCCCATCCGGTCATGCTCGATTTGAACTGACATGAACGCAGCGCTGAGAGCGGGCGGCGGGCCAGACCTCCGAATCGATGTGTATTCAGCGCCATTAGGCTGGCATGCCCCAGTGACCGATCAAGTCCGCTTTGGACCAGCATGAATGCGGCGCGAAGAGGGGAGTAGCGGTTGGAGTAGGAAAAGACAAATGATTTTGTGTGGGTCGGGGTGTCGGACGCCTACATGACGGAGGTCTGGACACCCGGATATCTCCCCCAACATTGCTTCCGGTTTACAGAAAGCCGGACGTGTGGGCCTGTCCGCGAACATTTGATGGACGACGTTGGAGGGCATGAACTGTAGAAACCGCACAGTCCCGACATTTACAGACGGTTTGATGCACAACGTTGGAGATGTCCTAAGTACATGGCAAATTTGGCATCGCAAAAGCCCTAAGTAGCACACGTACTCTACTTATATTCTGCCAATATTCTTTGCAACTTAACAATTGTCATGGACCTAGAATAATTTTGTGGAATCCAATAAAATATGTGTTATACTTAAAATTATATATTATTTTTGCTACACTTCCAAAATAATACAGATGATGCTCTCAAGTTTGAAAGGCAACCATGTGTTAGTTCTGGTAAAAAAGCATAGTCGAACCCTCAAAATTTAGCCCTTCAAAAGCTGTTTCAAATCTTAACTCCTCAATAAAAAGTGCTTCCTAGCTTAACTCTTAAAGGTTAACCCCCTAAAAAATATTCTGCATATTTGAAACACAAATTTAAATTACACAATTTCATAATTGAATAAAGGTAGCACATCATACATAGCACAATTAGATGGTTTATTACCACCTAGCATACTTTAAACTACATAGCATATTTTAAACTACATAGCATAATTAGACAACTTTAAATTGCTCATCATTGTTGAAGATATCGTCCCAATTCACGCCGGAGTAGGAAAGCCAGAGGGTCCGGCCTCATCGGCGTTGTTGCCACGCTTCTTGGGCTCGAACCACTCTTGTTTCGCGGCGACTAGCTCCAGATTCTTCCCGATGGGCTAAGCCATATAGGTCTTGTCGATAGCTCGGCCTCGAGCTGAATTAAATTTCAAGCAGTCTTAAACCTCCTCGGCACGAGAGACCACTCTAGCGGGAGGCTCGATTAAGTCCGGGGCGGGGCCACGGAGGGGAAGTTACCTTCGCCCGGGCGAGTAGCGGCAGACCACACGCCGCCTGCAACGTGGACTGGTATGTGCCGAGCCACCGCTTCTCCACATGTTCGAATTGTGGATCTCCATTGCCGAATCGCCCTAGGCCGCACGTCGTGGTACTTCTTCGGCGGCAGCGATGACAGAGACATGGATCTCGAGCGGGCAGGGGCGGCGGGTACTCGGGTGGTTGCGCCGACCCGTTCCGGACGAAATGCGGATACGGGGTGGCCCTCCTCATCGACGAGCTCATGGTAGCAGATGTGGCTAGACTCATCGATTCACGTGACGTCAGTAGGCGCTGGTCAATTAAAGTGTGGCACGAGGATGGCGGGGGCTGCACGGTGGCCGAAGGGGGAAAGGAAAGTGGCGGAAGCAAGAAGGTTGGTGCCTGCGTGGAGGCAGCCGAGCCAGGGAGAGCGACATCCAAGCCACGGAGGAAATCTTTTTTACTGAGAAGTGGCTTCGGCTGCTCAAATTTGAGGCACAACCGATATACCGCATTCTTTTTTTGAGAAGTTAAACTGGATGAGAGTTTGGCTATTGTTGCCATGAACATGTCTATGCATGTTAGGCCCTATTTGGCAAAACACCACTCCTCCAGGACGGAGCGGAGTGCGCGGAGCGCCGGGTTAGCAGCTCCTAAATTACAATTACATGTCGCTCCGCTCCAGAGCGGAGTTGCAGAGGGGAGGGATTCCAAACAGACTCTCAGTCCTACAAATTCGTCTGTGTCATCAATCGTCGTTGGCTTTTCCTTTTCTTTGCAGGAGCATAAACTCCTGTAAGACTTGCGATTCCAGTACACAGGTCGATGCAGAGGCGACATCCATTTCGGTTAGGTTCTTGTGAGTGCGGCATATAGGCCAGCGTTGAATTTTTTTAATTTAGTTCACAGTTGCTGTTTCTTCGTCATTCCACTAATTGTCACCGCTCCATGTCCTGGCTTCACGGCGGCGGCATTAAATATTCAACAGAATCTGTTAACCGTTGAGATGTGATCGACACCCGATACAGGGATCGCTTGCCATCTATTCGCACCGCACCAGGGTTTCAGAATGGCATTCAAGACCGATCCGTCCCGACGTGATCTCGCCACCAAACCAAATGCAAACCGTTGGAGAAAACATAAACACCTTCGTCCTGGTCGGACGCAGCGGCCACAGCTCCACTACTTCCTCTCCGGCATCTACTTAAGAACTGCAAAGGTTTTTCTTCCGACAAAGAATTGCAAAGGTGAGCTTACTTCTTCTTCTTCTGCAAAGGTGAGCTTACTTCTGTAGCCCTTTCCCCTTCTGCTTTGCTGAATCCAGAACCAAGAGAGACATGACGCTGGATGGTGGGCGCAGCCGTTCCTGAGCCGAGATGTATCTTGATGTGCAGAAGATGCCGACGTTGTGCATCACGGTGGACATGGGGTGCAGCCGCTGCAGTGCCAAGATCCAGAGGGTCCTGTCCTCCATCCAGGACCGAGGCAAGTTTGTCATCGAGAAGATCGTGTACGAGGATAACAGGGTGCTCGTGTCGGGGCCCTTCGACGCCGACAAGCTGACATGCAAGCTCTGGTGCAAGGCCAGCAACGTCATCAAGAACATTGAGGTCGTCAAGCCGCCGGTGGTAGCCAAGCCGAAGGACGACCCTCCCAAGCCCAAGAAGAAAGAGGACAAGCCCGAGCCCAAGCCAGCCCCGTGCAACCAGCTGGTGCCGTACGCGTATCCGCTGCCGTACCCGCTGCCGTACCCATCGGCGTGCCCGTGTGGCTGCGCTACGTCGTACTGCGAGTGCCACTCCAAGCCACCTCCTCCGGCACCGGCGCCGGCGCCCACGTGCCAGTGCCCGGCGTGGTCATCTTGCCACTGCCACACCTACCCGCCGTACCAGCAGCCCATGCCCATGCCGTGCACGCCGATGGTCATCTGCGAGGAGAGCCCGCCCGCCTGCACCGTCATGTAACTGCGACACGGTGTGCACCATCTCTTCGAAGCCTCCATGTATCCATTCCATGAGTGATTTGTTTGTAATTCTTTCAATATATTTCCTTAAACGTCTTCGAGCTTAATGATTTCTGTCGAATAAGTGAGCGTTGTATATATGTTGCTTAAGGAATCAGGAATTCCCAAGCAGCCTAGAGCAATTTTCACCTTGTTCAAAGATCCTTTACTCTTAGAATTTGGAAATACAATGCCTTGTTTTACTTTTATATAAAGTGTAATGGATTTCTTTCACCACTTAAATTACAATGCCTACCTAGGCCGACTGATCTAAATTAGGAGAGCCTGAATCTGGAGACTGTTGATCTTCATGGCATTGATTCTGACATCCCCGAGGAGGAGGTTAAGGCGGCCATTGATGCTATGACAGGTAACAAGGCCCCGGGACCTAACGGCTTCACGGTCATTTTTTTTAGAGATGTTGGCACATCATTAAAGATGATGGCATGGGTTATCGAACAGTTCAGTAACCTCCAAACAATAAACCTACACTGGCTTAACTTAACCAACATTGTGCTATTGCCAAAAAAGGATGGGGCGGAGTTGATTGGGGATTTCCGCCCCATTAGTCTTATCTATGCTATTGGTAAGATCATAGCCAAGGTGCTGGCAGTCCGTCTTTCCCCATTGATGAACAACTTTGTCTTCAATAAACAAAGTGCTTTCAATAAGAGGAGAAGCATTCACGACAACTTCATGTATGTTAGAAATCTAGCGAGGCCGCTACATAAACACCTTCCCTTGTCTGCTCTTCAAGCTAGACATTCGTAAGGCCTTCGACTCGGTGCGATGATGGTACATCCTTGACCTGCTACGTCGTCTGGGCTTCCCGCACCGCTTCCAGGAGTGGGCGGCGGCTCTACTTTGCACTTCCTCTTCGTGCGTTCTTCTTAATGAAGTTGTCATGCCTCCCATCTACCATGGCCGCAAGATTAGATAGGGGTACCCCCTCCCCCTTCTCTTTGTCCTGGCAATTGACCCACTTCAAGGGGTTCTGGACGCCGCTACGAGACACAACCTCTTGCACATGGTCAGAGGACGATGCCCAGCTGTTTGTACCTGACTTTACGCGAATGACGCGACGGTCTTTCTCACGTCGACAAAGGAGGATATACACAACCTTGCTATAATCTTAAATCATTCGCCGAGGTTACCGGTCTGGCCACCAGTTTCGAGAAGAGCTATGTGGTTGCCATCCGTTGCCGCCAGTTAGACCTTGATGAGGTCCTCTATAGCATCCCTGCCGTTCGCACGTCCTTCCCATGAAGTATCTTGGGCTCCCCCTCTCCATCTGGCAACTGAAGACGGTGGATTTCCAACATCTTGAGGATAAGGTTGTTGCAATATTGCCTCCCTCACAAGGAAGAAACATTACCACGGATGAATGTTCAAACTGGTGAAGTCAGCGCTCACTTCTCAAGTCATCTACCACATCACACCACTTGTGATCCCCTCTAGTGTCCGACAAAGTGTTAACAAGATTGAGTGTGCCTTCCTGTGGTCAGATGGAGAGAAAACTACCGGTGCGAAATGCAAATTCAACTGTGAAACCATCTGCCGCCCTACTGACCTTGGTGGACTCGGTATCCTGCATTTGGGCAAATTTGCGAGGGCTCTCCGCCTGGGATGGCCTTGGTTGGAATAGAAGGATACCACCAAACTGTGGGTGGGCCTCGGGAACCCGTGAAACGAGGTGTACATCGACCTTTTCTATGCCTCCACTGTCATTTCCGCCAGTAATGGAGGCAAGACGCCATTCTGGGATGCCCTATGGTTACAAGGGAAAAACCAAAGCATATCGCCCCCTCATTTTTGCCGCCACCCATGGAAGAGGTGGGTGGTGCGGGATGCACTACGGGACCTTGCTTGGATGCGCAAGATCAGCAGGACCCTACGTTCAGCCATATTATCGAGTTTGTAAACCTCTTGATCAGACTAGAGTAGATCACTCTCCTTGAGGATGTTGACGATGACATATCATGGAAATTTGAGGCAAATGGAGAATACTCGCCTGCTTTCGTGTATAGGGCCTAATTCTTTGGGTCCACGTCGACTACCATGAACAAGACCATCTCGAAGGTTTGCCCCCCTCAAGTCAAGTTCTTCTCTTGGTTGGCGATGCAAAGCAGGAACTGGAGGGCCGACAAATTAGAAATAAGGGGTTGGAAAATTGTGGTCTTTGCACCCTTTGCAAGTGGGTCGGCCAATGAAACTTCCGTCCAACTGTTCTACAAATGCTGGTTCACGTTGAGGGTTCATCGGCTGGTCAAGGAGTGATTCATTAGTGGAGAAATGGCTACCCACAACTTTAATTATCAGCGCCCTTTCTAATCACAAATAGTGGTGGTGTTGGCATATTTGGTACAACACCTTTATATAGTTAGTGCTCACGTTGCTATTTTTCCAACACAACACAAATTTGTGGGCCCATTTGTACTGACCAGGCACAAGCTAATGCTGGCGTTGTATTTCAGTCAACACCGTAGGTAATTAGTTTAGTGCTGGTGTGCTACGCCACAAATAATTTTGAATCTTTTTTATTATTTTGAATCTTTTTATTATTTTGAATCATTTGTATCTTTTTATTATTTTGTATCTTTTATTATTGTTTTGTATCTTTTATTATTATTTTGAATCTTTTATAATTTTGAGTCTTTTATTAATTTGAGTCTTTTTATTATTTTAAATCCTTTACAATTTTGAGTCCTTCATTAATCAGAATCTTCTATTATTTTGAGTCCTTTTCTTATTTTGAATTTTGAGGCTTTTTATTTTTTTGATGATTTAATTATTTTCCGGACGCGGGCCTATTCGGCCTAGCCCAACATTGCATTCGACATGGCTGGGTCAAAACCTAGGGGGGCGGGCCCCTCGCCCCACTCGACACCTCTTTATCTTGATCCCATTTTGTTCTTGCCGCCAACTTCTTCGACCCCCTTTTGCCGACGGTGATTTCGACCAATTTCGGTGTGCTCCGGTGCTCTACTATTTCTTCTAGCCCCCCTATTGCTGACATAGATCTACACCTCCCCTCTCCTGGCCATTGCATGAATTTTTTGTCTCTTTTTATTTGAACCCAAATGTTAAGGTTTCGACGATGACAACATGCAAGAGTTAGGCGATGGCGATGGAGATGCGGGCGGGTGATGACGCACATCAGCTCCTATCCTCGATGAGTATGTCCCTTTCGATTTGTTTGCTTGAATCTTGGCACTATAAAAGATTAGCTAGGTTCATTCTAGTTTTAATTAATGGGCTTTGAGAGTGCCAAAAAATGGTTAGAAAAAATCGTTGATAGTGCCAAAATGTAAAATATGATTGCCAAAATGTAAGCTTTGAATGTGCCAAACTAGAAACATTGAAAATGCTAAAATGTAAACCTTTACAATGCCAAGATGTAAGCTATGAATGCGCCAAATTGAAAACTTTGAGAGTGCCAAAATGTAAACTTTCATAGTGACAAAATGTAAGCTATGAATGTGCCAAACTGAAAACTTTGACAATGCCAAAATGTAAGCTATGAGTGACAAAATGTAAACTTTGCCAGTGCCAAACTAGTGTTGATCCAGGTCATGTATTCCTTTAGTTGCATTCATATACTCTAGTTCATACTAGGCTAAAGTAGTGTTGGTTGGTAATGTAGTGTTGAAGACTTGATATAATATGCAGAAAATTGCTAGTGTTTTGGGTTTGATTCATATGACTAGTAAATAGGTACTACAGTTGATCTTTGTCAATGAAAGAGCATGTCAATTGAGTAAAAAATGCCATGGTATATTGAATTTGCCATGAAATGTACAGTAAAAATGTCGTTATGTGATATACACTTGTAAAACTGCCATGTGAGGTTAATTCCTTGTCATATGTTGTCATAGTTTAGTTGGTCCTAGCTGTAGTTTTCATGGATGACTTATTATTTTGTAGTTGGCACCGATGAGTACATTCAATAGCCACTATAGGTCTTCTTGTAACTTCGCAGCATATGCCGATGGAGGCGATGCAAGCAGCAACTGAGTAAGATTCCAAACACATCCATGACCATTGCAAACACAAGCATATCTAACCATTCATGATGATTGCAAACACATGCATATCTAGCAATTTCAAACACTGGACTTGGTCGGGATACATACCAATTTTGACACCCATCGAGGAAAAGGTGTATGATGTGGACATGCTCAACCATCAACTTCTAGAGTCTCATGAAAGTACCATCTAGGCCCTGAAGGAGATGAATGTTGCACTAAACGCAGAGAGGGATCAACTAATCGACGGGAAGGCTAATCTATTCAATAAGACTTAGGCTGAAGGAGCAGAGGGATCAGCTGATCGAGGAGAGAGGTCAGCTAAAGAAGGAGAGAAAGGTCCTCATGGCCGAGAGAAATGATCTTAAAATGGAGAAAGCTCATTTTAGAAAAGAGGGAGAAAAAATAGGTACAAGATTCGACAGATGGAGGCAATCCTTGATCAAGAAGTGTGATCGACCGCCTAGGCTATGGATGTTGTAGTTTGTAAGTTGAATAGTTTGTTAAGTTTAACTACTTTAGTTCTTGAATTGCTAAATATTATGTAGTTTGTTGAGTTTATGAGTTCCTATCTAGTTTGTTAAGTTGAACTTGTTGATGCACCAATATATATTAAATTAATTGATGGATTACGTAGCTGTATATCTTTTTTATAAACGAAAAATCTAATTGGTGGCATGGCGCCAACAAGGCATGTTTGTGGTAACATATATTTACCGTTAGTGTGACATGCCGTTAGCACAACCGTTAGTGTGACATGCCATTAGCACAAAAATACTGCTGATGCTGCTCCAACACCACCAATAAATTTCATCACTGGCACCATATTGGGGGCACTGGTACCCAACGCCAGCAAGGCCAGTTTTGCCATGTCATAGCTAGGCTTTTATGAACTAGTGGTTGGGCCTAGGTACGCTCGGGATTAATAGATGGGCGACGGAAGGCAACACGAAGAGTTGGTAGACTAATATGTTCAAGCCCAATACTGCAAACTGATAACCCACAAGTATAGGGGATCGCAACAGTTTTCGAGGGTAGAGTATTCAACCCAAATTTATTGATTCGACACAAGGGGAGCCAAAGAATATTCTCAAGTATTAGCAGCTAAGTTGTCAATTCAACCACACCTGGAAACTTAATATCTGCAGCACGGTATTTAGTAGCAAAGTAATATAATAATAGTGGTAACGGTAGCAAAAATAATATTTTTGGGTTTTATAGTGATTGTAATAGTAGCAACGGAAAAGTAAATAAGCGAAGAACAATATATGAAAAGCTCGTAGGCAATCAATCAGTGATGGATAATTATGTCGGATGCGATCAATCATGCAACAATTATAACATAAGGTGACACAGAACTAGCTCCAATTCCTCAATGTAATGTAGGCATGTATTCCGAATATAGTCATACGTGCTTATAGAAAAGAACTTGCATGACATCTTTTGTCCTACCCTCCCGTGGCAGCGGGGTCCTATTGGAAACTAAGGGATATTAAGGCCTCCTTTTAATAGAGTACCGGGCCAAAGCATTAACACAAAGTGAATACATGAACTCCTCAAACTACGGTCATCACCGGTAAGTATCCTGATTATTGTCACTTCGGGGTTAACGGATCATAACACATAATAGGTGACTATAGACTTGCAAGATAAGATCAAGAACTCTCATATATTCATGAAAACATAATAGGTTCAGATCTAAAATCATGGAACTCGGGCCTAGTGACAAGCATTAAGCATAGCAAAGTCATAGCAACATCAATATCAGAACATAGTGGATACTAGGGATCAAACGCAAACAAAACTAACTTGATTACATGATAAATCTCATCCAACCCATCACCGTCCAGCGAGCCTACGATGAAATTACTCACTCACAGCGGTGAGCATCATCAAATTGGTGATGGAGGAAGGTTGATGATGACGATGGCGACGGATTCCCGTCATCGGAGCCCCGAACGGACTCCAGATCAGCCCTCCCAAGAGATATTAGGGCTTGGCGGCGGCTCCGTATCATAAAACACGATGAATCCTTCTCTCTGATTTTTTTCTCCCCGAACACGAATATATGGAGTTGGAGTTGAGGACGGTGGAGCATCAGGGGGCCCATGAGGTAGGGGGAGCGCCCAGGGGGTAGGCGCGCCCCCACCCTCGTGGACTGGGTGTGGGCCCCCTGACGTGGATTCTTCTTCTAGTATTTTTTATATATTCCAAAAATAATCTCTGTTGATTTTCAGGTCATTCCGAGAACTTTTATTTCTGCACAAAAATAACACCATGGCAATTCTACTAAAAACAACGTTAGTCCGGGTTAGTTCCATTCAAATAATGCAAATTAGAGTCCAAAACAAGGGCAAAAGTGTTTTGAAAAGTAGATACGACAGAGACATATCAACTCCCCAAGCTTAAACCTTTGCTTGTCCTCAAGCAATTCAGTTGATAAACTGAAAGTGATAAAGAAAAACTTTCACAAACTCTGTTTGCTCTTGTTGTTGTAAATATGTAAAGCCATCATTCAAGTTTTCAGCAAAAATTATGAACTAACCAGATTCACAATAACATTTAGTCTCATGTTTAATCATATCAATGGCATAATCAACTAGCGAGCAATAATAACAAATCTCAGATGACAACACTTTCTCAAAACAACCATAATATGATATAACAAGATGGTATCTCGCTAACCCTTTATGAGACCGCAAAACATAAATGCAGAGCACCTTTAAAGATCAAGGACTGACTAGACATTGTAATTCATGGTAAAAGAGATCCAGTCAAGTCATACTCAATGTAAACTAATAGTAATGGATGCGGATGACAACGGTGCTCTCCAACTGGTGCTTTTTAATAAGAGGATGATGACTCAACATAAAAGTAAATGGATAGGCCCTTCGCAGAGGGAAGCAGGGATTTGTAGAGGTGCCAGAGCTCGATTATGAAATAGAGATGAATAATATTTTGAGCGGTATACTTTCATTGTCAACATAACAACCGACAGATCTCGATATCTTCCATGCTACACACATTATAGTCGGTGCCCAAGCAGAATTGTAAAGTTTATACTCCCCCACCACCAACAAGCATCAATCCATGGCTTGCCCGAAACAACGGGTGCCTCCAACTAACAACAATCCCGGGGGAGTTTTGTTTGCAATTATTTTGATTTGATTTGAGCATGGGACTGGGCATCCCGGTGACCAACCATTTTCTCATGAATGAGGAGCGGAGTCCACTCCTCTTGAGAATAACCCGCCTAGTATGGAGGATACAGACAGCCCTAGTTGATACATTGTAACACCCACAACACGGCTATATCTCCCACGTGTCGGGGCACGACTTAGAGGCATAGCCTCATGGTAGGCATGTCGCAAGAGGGCTAATCTTTACACATCCCATGTACTGAATAAGAAAGGGATAAAGAGTTGGCATACAATTGCCACTTCACACAATATATAAATATAACATACATCATCCATAATACAATCAAGGTCCGACTACGGAACCAAAATAAAGAAAGACAACCCAAAATGCTAGATCCCCGATCGCCCCAACTAGGCTCCACTACTGATCATCCGGAAAAGAAACATAGTAATGGCCTGAATCCTCGTCGAACTCCCACTTGAGTTCGGTTGCGTCACCTGCACTGGTATCATCGGCACCTGCAACTATTTGGAAGTATCTGTGAGCCACGAGGACTCAGCAATCTCACACCCGCGAGATCAAGACTATTTAAGCTTATGGGTAGGAAAGGGGTAATGTGGTGGAGCTGCAGCAAGCACTAGCATATATGGTGGCTAACTTACGCAAATAAGAGCGAGAAGAGAAGCAACGCAACGGTCGAGAAGCTAGAAGTGATCAAGAAGTGATCCTGAAACAACTTACGTTCAAACATAACACAAGAACCATGTTCACTTCCCGGACTCCACCGGAAAGAGACCATCACGGCTACACACGCGGTTGATTCATTTTAATTAAGTTAAGTGTCAAGTTCTCTACAACCAGACACTAACAAATTCCCATCTGCCACATAACCGCGGGCACGACTTTCGAAAGTTCAAAACCCTATAGGCGTGTCCCAACTTAGCCCATCACAAGCTCTCGAGGTCAACGAAGGATATTCCTTCTCCCAGGAAGACCCGATCAGACTCAGAATCCCGGTTACAAGACATTTCGACAATGGTAAAACAAGACCAGCAAAGCCACCGATGTGCTGACATCCTGATAGGAGCTGCACATATCTCGTTCTCAGGGCAAGACCGGATTGTCCAAACTTCCGGTAGGCCAGCCCAGAGTTGCCCCTAGTGGCCACCGGCGGCTGACAGGTTCGGACCAACACTTAGACAAGCACTGGCCCCGAGGGGGGGTTAAAATAAAGATGACCCTTGAGTCTGCAGAACCCAAGGGAAGGTGATAGGTTGTTAGGCAAATGCAAAACCATGGTTGGGCCTTGCTGGAGGAGTTTTTTTCAAAGCAAACTGTCAAGGGGTTCCCATAACACCCAACCGCGTAAGTGACGCAAAATCAAGGAACATAACACCGGTATGACAGAAACTAGGGCGGCAAGAGTGGAACAAAACACCAGGCATAAGGCCTATCCTTCCACCCTTTACCAAGTATATATATGCATTAAAGTAAACAAGATATAATAATGATATCCCAACAAAATCCATGTTCCAACATGGAACAAACTCCATCTTCACCTGTAACTAGCAATGCTATAAGAGGGGCTGAGCAAAAGCGGTAACATAGCCAAACAACGGTTTGCTAGGAAAGTTGGGTTAGAGGCTTGACATGGCAATATGGGAGGCATGATAAAGCAAGTGGTAGGTATCGCGGCATAGAAATAGAGCGAGCAGCTAGCAAGCAAAGATAGAAGTGATTTCGAGGGTATGGTCATCTTGCCTGCAAAATTCTTAGAGTTGACGAAAGCTTGATCCTCGTTAGCGTACTCAACAGGTTCCTCGATCACGTACTCATCTCCCAGCTCTACCCAAGGCAAGAATACAAGAAAAAGGACCAACAATCAATCACGATGCAATGCATAAGCAACATGATGCAAAACATGGCATGACATGCGGGATGTGATATGCAATGCATATGCGTGCTTCGGAAGGGAAAGACTGAACTAGGCATCAACTTGGCAAACCAAGTGTGCCGCTAGAAAGATAAGATGATTTCGGTCGAAATCGATATAAAGAACACCGGAAACGGAGGCACGGTTTGCAAATGGCTAGCACAACAAGAATGGCACAATTCTGCGATTAACAGCATGATGCCATCTAGAATGCAACAAGATACTAATCTACTGCACTCCAACATAGCAACAAAGCATATGGCAGTGATCTACTCAAGATGCTTGACAAAACATGAACACTGAGCTATGGCTAAATCATACAAGAGCAGGTTCAAACAAGCATGGCAAAAGTTCAAAAGATATCAGCATCACAGACTTAGTGAAAATACTAACATGTCAGGAATAACATCAGGAAGCCATGTTTAGAGCAAGCAAACAGCATGCTACAGGAACATATCATAGCAAACAAAGGCATGGCATGAATCTACTAAATTCGTAGAACAAAAGTCCCTTACTGATCATGAGCCAAAAAGGCACAGAAGATATGATGGCACCCATGTAAACATAGCAAGTTTTATTAACAGTTTCAGACTTAGCAGAAAACAGAGCATGGCATAAACAGAATTATGAAGGCATCTTTGTGAGCTCAAAACACTCACCACAAAGCCTTGCATTACAAACTAAGCATAGCAATAGCAAGAATACATGTTCATGAAGCTAACCATGGCAAGAGCAAGTTCATAGCATGCATGGCTCACTAACAACAACCATGGCAAAATTGATTAACATGTAAACAATCTGCCAGGAACATTTTATAGCAAAAGTAGAGCAAGATTAAGACATGCTAGGGCATTCCATAATTGCAAACAGGGGCACGGATGGATAGAGCATAACCATATGTCCAAAACATCCTTACTTCAGATACTCAAACAAAGCATGGATCTCACTGTAGCATCATGTTTACATAGCATAAAAATAACAGCAGGCACAAGACTTAGCAAAATGCTAAGTCCCTGAAATCTACAAGATCACGAAGGCTACTTTGCATGCTTGTGCTAGTCACCACCAAGATCACAAATAATACATGGCAAGCACCCCTGTAAATATGGCATGGCATAGATCAAAACTCATGTACAGCTCATGCCCATATGAAGCACACAACAAAAGTGACAAAAATGACAAATCCTCATACTCTGATAAGTAACAACACATAACAATTTATAGCACTCTTGCATCAATGATTAGGGCATCAAGATGGACTCCAACAAGCATGTCACGATGGGATGAAATGAAGAGCACATCATGATTAACATTTTGATATATCATGCGCATAAAATGGAGCTACGGTCATGGAGTTATGATGCAATGAACAGGGCATGAAAAATAGCACAGAAAAGGACTTAGACAAAATTAGACCTCGAGGGGGAAAAAGTCAACGGCAGCGGATCTCGTCGGAGTCTCACCGGAGATGGCCGGAGAAGGTCGGGGAAGCCGGATCTGGGGCTCCCTTGGTCGGATCTCACTGGATCCAGGCTGGAGCATGACCGGGAGGCAACAGACGGCGAGGTAGAAGCGCGGGGCGGCGCCATGCCGGGGTGGCGGAGCAGGCGCGGGTCGCCGATGGCGCGGGGCATGCAGGCGGCGCGCGAGGCGGCGGTTGGCGGCGGCGAGCAGGGCAAAGGCAGCGGTGGCGCAAGGCGGCGGCGG
>NC_041382.1:501331073-501340967 GCF_002162155.2 Triticum dicoccoides | reverse complement strand
AGGCGGCGGCGGGCGGAGGCGTGCCGCGCGGTCGGGCGGGGCCGGTGCCAAGCGATGGCGCAAGGGCGGCGGCGGCCGGCGCCGAACGGTGAGGCAGCGAAGGCGCGAGACGGCGGCGCAGGGGAGACCCGGGCCGTGGAGCGCGGGGGCCGATCCGGGCTTTGGCGGCGGCGGTTCGGGACCGTGTGGGCCCGCGATGGGCTCCACGGGCCGGCGGCGCAGGGACAGTGGTGGAGGACAGGTGGCGGCTCTGGATTCGCTGAGGGGGCAGTGCGACATGTCCGTCGGTTGGAGGAGCAAGAAGCTAGGGTTTTAGACTGTGAATTTGGACGAGGTGCACATATTTATAGGTTGCAGGAGGTAGGAGTGTCCAAATGAGGTGTAGTTTTCGACCACACGATTGTGATCCGATGACGGAGGACATGGGAGTGCTTTGGAAGGGTTATTGGGCCGTTTTGGAGGGGTGTTGGGCTGCAACACACACGAGGCCTTTACGATACCCCGGTTAACCGTTGGAGTATCAAATGGACTCCAAATGGAACGAAAGTTGACAGGCGGTCTACCGGTGGTGTACCAAGGTCGCTTGGAAAATCTCGGTCCATTCCGAGAATGTTTAACACCCACTCACGAAAAGAGGCAAAAGGGAAACACCGTGCACGTGGGAGTGTCGGATTGCAAAATGGACAACGGGGAAAATGCTCGGATGCATGAGACAAACACGAATGCAAATGCGATGCACATGATGACATGATATGAGATGTATGACATGAACAAAAGCAAAACAAAGGCAAAAACCCAACCATGAAGGGAATCTCATATCGCATCTCCAGAAGGCAAGAGTAGGAGTTACAAATATGGAAAGTTATATCCGGGGCGTTACATACATGAGCTATTCGAGCATACAAAACAGAATGTTTATTTGAAGGTTTAGAGTTTGGCACATACAAATTTACTTGGAACGGCAGGTAGACACCGTATATAGGAAGGTATGGTGGACTCATATGGAATAACTTTGGGGTTTATGGAGTTGGATGCATAAGCAGTATTCCCGCTTAGTATAAGTGAAGGCTAGAAAGAGACTGGGAAGCGACCAGCTAGAGAGCGACAACAGTCATGAACATGCATTAAAAATGCAAGCATGAGTAGGATATAATGCACCATGAACATAAATATCGTAGAAGCTATGTTGATTTTGTTTCAACTACATGCATGAAAATGTGCCAAGTCAAGCCACTCGAATCGTTCAAAGGAGGATACCACCCTATCATACCACATCATAACCATTTTAATAGCATGTTGGCACGCAAGGTAAACCATTATAAACTCCTAGCTAATTAAGCATGGCATAAGAAACTACAATCTCTAATTGTCATTGCAAACATGTTTCCTTCGTAATAGGCTGAATCAGGAACGATGAACTAATCATATTTACAAAAACAAGATAGGTCGAGTTCATACCAGCTTTTCTCATCTCAATCAGTTCATCATATATTGTCATTATTGCCTTTCACTTGCACGACCGAATAGTGTGGATAATAATAATAGTGCACGTGTGTACTAAGATGGAATCTGCAAGCATTCAATTCAAGAGAGAAGACAAAGGTAATTCTCTGTTAGATCTACAATAATGCATATAAGAGCCACTCAACATTTTCATTATGGTCTTCTCCTCTCGACCCCCAAAGAAAAGAAATAAAACAAAACTATTTACACGGGAAAGCTCCCAACAAGCAAAAGAAGAATGAGAAATCTTTTTGGGTTTTCTTTTAATTACTACCACTACAGGCATGGAAAGTAAACTAGTTAAAAGCTACAACTAATTTTTTTGTTTTTTCTTAAGGTTTTTCAAACACACAAGAAGAAAGCTTAAAAAGAAAATAAACTAGCATGTATGATACAATGAAAAAGTATGAGCACTGACAACTGGCATGAGTGTGTGAACATGAATGTAATGTCGGTGAGAAATACGTACTCCCCTAAGCTTAGGCTTTTGGCCTAAGTTGGTCTATGCCCATGGATGGCCTGGTGAATATCCGAAGTTGAAGCTGGGGTCGTACTGAGATGCATCAGCTACTGCCTGGAGAGCTGCATCTTGGAGGCGGGCTGCCTCCGTCCTCCTCTCGTACTTGTACGCCTCCTCCCTGGTTATAACATATCTCCTTTTTGCCTGAAAGTCAAAGAAAGCAGGAGCAGGGAGAGCGATGTGATAGGTGTGTTGTCTGTCAAAGATTAGTCAGTACTGGAGGGACTGATTGTTCCTCTCAGCGAACTGATGATGAACCATAGCATCATAATCTAAATAAGCAGGAGGCAACTCAATATCATATCCACAAATGGGTATCTCAAGAAAATCAGCTAAACGGGTTGCATAAATTCCACCAAAGAAATCTCCATTAATTTTATTATTATGCAACCTACATGCAACAATGGCCCCCAAGTTATATTGTCTATCTCCTAATACAGCACTCTTGAGAACACTAAGATTTGGCACACACATGTGACATGCCTCATCCTTACCATTTATGCATCTACCTATAAAGAGAGCAAAATAATGTATAGCAGGAAAATGAATGCTCCCTATGGTAGCTTGGGTGATTTCCCTAGATTCCCCCACAGTGATACTAGCAAGAAAATCCTTATATTCAGATTTATGAGGTTCACTAACATTACCCCACTGTGGGAGTTTACAAGCAGTATTAAAATCTTCTAAGTCCATGGTATAAGATTTATCATAAAGATCAGACAGGACAGTTTGAGAATTGCGTGATGATGTAAATTCAAACCTTCTCACAAAGGAATCAGTGAGGTAGTAGTACTAATGGCACTTATCTGCCTCGAAGCTCTCAAGATCAGCGTTACGCAGATATGCGTGAAATTCCTCCTTGATTCCTGCTTGAACCATGAAGTTCTTTGACGGCCATTCACAAGGCCGCACTTGAGCCTCCCTTGGTAGTTCATTGTCTGGCTCGTGTATTGCGGGCATGGGTCCTTGTTTCCTTGAGGTACCACCATGGTACATTTTCCTAAGAATATTTCTTCCTCTGAAAAATTTCTGAAATTTTTAGTAACTCAAAAATAAAAGTGAACCAAACTCAACAAGATTGATAGTAACTACTCCTACAAGTGCCTAGAGGCTATATCATGCATTAAAACTACTTTTGACCACATAAATTTGACATGCAAGCTCAAGAACAGGGTCACCTAAGCAGCAAAAATTTGCAACAAATAAAGCACTAGAACAAAAACTAATTGGACCATTGGAGGAGTCACATACCGAAAAACAATCCCCCAAAGCAGTTTTGTGAGAGGAGCTTTGAGCAAGGAGATCGAAAATGGCAGCAAGATGAGCAAGAACTCGGGTTTGAACTGGCTAGTGATTTTTTCTGGAGCAAGACGAAGTGTGTGGGTGGAAGGATAAGTGGAGGGGACCCATGTGGGGTCCACAAGGTAGGGGCGCACCCAGGGGGGTGGGCGCGCCCTCCACCCTCATGGGCACGTGGCTGCTCCCCTGCTGTGTTCTTAGTGCCTAAAATCCTCAAATATTCTAGAAAAAATATATTTCATTTTCAGGGCATTTGGAGAACTTTTATTTTCGGGGTATTTTTTATTGCAAGGATAATTCAGAAAACAGACAGAATATACTATTTTTGCTTTATTTAATCTAAATAACAGAAAATAAAAAGAGGGTACAGAGAGTTGTGCTTTCTGACTTCATCCATCTCATGCTCATCAAAAGGAATCCACTAACAAGGTTGATCAAGTCTTGTTAACAAACTCATCCCGAATCGCATGAAACCGGAGAAATTTCGAATAACACTAGGTTACCTCAACCGGATATGCACATCCCCAACAATAAGAATATCATATTTCTTCTTAACAGTAGGAAGAGGAAATTCAAAACCTCCAATAGTAATAGTTGAAATTTTTCCAATAGAATTGATACTGTGGACTTGAGGTTGCTTTCTCAGAAAGTGTACCGTATGCTCATTACCATTAACATGAAAAGTGACATTGCCTTTGTTGCAATCAATAACAGCCCCTGCAGTATTCAAAAAGGGTCTTCCAAGAATAATGGACATACTATCATCCTCGGGAATATCAAGAATAACGAAGTCCATTAAAAGAGTAACATTTGCAACCACAGCATGCACATCCTCACAAATACCGACATGTATAGCAGTTGATTTATCAGCCATTTGTAAAGATATTTTAGTAGGTGTCAACTTATTCAATTCAAGTCTACGATATAAAGAGAGAGGCATAACACTAACACCAGCTCCAAGATCACATAAAGCAGTTTTAACATAGTTTCTTTTAATGGAGCATGGTATAGTTGGTACACCGAGATCTCCAAGTTTCTTTGGTATTCCACCCTTAAAAGTGTAATTAGCAAGCATGGTGAAAATTTCAGCTTTTGGTATTTTTCTTTTATTAGTAACAATATCTTTCATGTACTTAGCATAAGGATTCATTTTAAGCATATCAGTCAAACGCATACGCAAAAAGGTAGGTCTAATCATTTCAGCAAAGCGCCCAAAATCCTCATCATCCTTTTTCTTGGATGGTTTAGGAGGAAAAGGCATGGGTTTTTGAACCCATGGTTCTCTTTATTTACCGTGTTTCCTAGCAACGAAGTCTCTCTTATCATAACGTTGATTCTTTGATTGTGGGTTATCAAGATCAACAGCAGGTTCAATTTCTACATCATTATTATTGCTAGGCTGAGCATCAACATGAACATCATCATTCACATTATCACTAGGTTCATGATCATTACCAGATTGTGTTTCAGCATCAGAATTAGAAATATCATTGGGATTCTCAGGTGTGTCAACAACAAGTTCACTAGAAGCATGCAAAGTCCTATCATTTTTCTTTTTCTTCCTCTTAGAAGGACTAGGTGTATCAACATTAGTTCTCTGAGAATCTTGCTCAATTCTCTTAGGATGGCCCTCAGGATACAAAGGTTCCTGAGTCATTTTACCCCCTCTAGTCATAACTCTAACAACATTATCATTTTTCTTATTATTTAATTCATTGAGAAAATCATTCTGAGCCTTAAGTACTTGTTCTACTTGAGTGGTAACCATAGAAGCATGTTTACTAATAAGTTTAAGTTCACCTTTTAACTCTAGACATATAATCACTCAAGTGTTCAAGCATATCAGCATTGTGTTTCAATTGTCTACCAACATAAGCATTGAAGTTTTCTTGCTTAACCATAAAGTCATCAAACTCCTCCAAGCATTTGCTAGCAAACTTAGTAAATGGGATTTCACATTTATCAAATATATATAGAGAATTTATCTTTACTACCTGTGTCAGGTTATCAAGACCATGTATTTCTTAAATAGGTTGTAAATTCTTAACATCTTCAGCTTTAATACCTTTTTCTTTCATAGATTTCTTTGCCTCTTGCATATCTTCAGGATTAGAAATAGAATACCCCTTTTCTTCGGAGTTGGCTTAGGAGTTGGTTCTGGAAGTGTCCAATTATTTTCATCTGTCAACATATTATTCAATAGCAATTCAGCTTGATCAACAGTTCTTTCCTTGAAAACACAACCAACACAACTATCCAGGTGGTCTCTGGAAGTATCAGTTAGTCCATTATAAAAGATATCAAGTATTTCATTTTTCTTGAGAGGATGATGAGGCAAAGCATTAAGTAATTGGAGAAGCCTCCCCCAAGCTTGTGGGAGACTCTCTTCTTCAATTTGCACAAAATTATATATTTCCCTTAAAGCAGCTTGTTTCTTATGAGCGGGGAAGTATTTAGCAGAGAAGCAATAAATCATATCCTGGGGACTACGCACACAACCAGGATCAAGAGAATTAAACCATGTTTTAGCATCACCCTGTAATGAGAACGGAAATAACTTAAGGATAAAGTAATAGCAATTTTTCTCATCATGAGTAAACAGGGTGGCTATATCATTTAATTTAGTAAGATGTGCCACAACAGTTTCAGATTCATAACCATACAAAGGATTAGATTCAACCAAAGTAATTAACTCAGGGTCGACAGAGAAATCATAATCCTTATCAGTAATAAAGATAGGTGAAGTAGCAAAAGCAGGGTCATATTTCATTCTAGCATTCAAAGACTTTTCTTTAAGCTTAGCTAATAATTTCTTAAGATCAGATCTATCATTGCAAGCAAGAAAGTCTCTAGCAGTTTCTTCATCCATAACATAACCCTCAGGAACAACAGGCAATTCATATCTAGGGGAGAATCTTCATCGTCACTTTCATCAATATTATTAGTTTCAATAATTTCATTCCCTCTAACCCTAGCAAGTTGTTCATCAAGAAATTCACCTAGTGGCACAGTAGTATCAAGCATAGAAGTATTTTCATCATAAATATCATGCAAAGCAGAAGTGGCATCATTAATAACATGCGACCTATCGGAATCAATAGCAGCAGTAGGCGTCACAAGTTTACTCAAAACAAAAGGTGAATCAAGTGTAGAGCTAGATGACAGTTCCTTACCTCCCTTCGTAGTTGAGGGAAAAATCTTGGTTCTTTGATCTTTCAAGTTCTTCATAGTGATAAGAAGATATAAATCCCAAGTGACTCAAAGAATAGAGCAATGCTCCCCGGCAACAGCGCCAGAAAATAGTCTTGATAACCCACAAGTATAGGGGATCGCAACAGTTTTCAAGGGTAGAGTATTCAACCCAAATTTATTGATTCGACACAGGGGGAGCCAAAGAATATTCTGAAGTATTAGCAGCCGAGTTGTCAATTCAACAACACCTAGAAACTTAATATCTACAGCAAGGTATTTAGTAGCAAAGTAATATGATAGTAGTAGTAACGGTAGCAAAAGTAATATTTTTGGGTTTTATAGTGATTGTAATAGTAGCAACGGAAAAGTAAATAAGCGAAGAACAGTATATGAAAAACTTGCAGGCAATGGATCAGTGATGGATAATTATGTCGGATGCCATCAATCACGCAACAATTATAACATAGGTTGACACAGAACTAGCTCCAATTCCTCAATGTAATGTAGGCATGTATTCTGAATATAGTCATACGTGCTTATGGAAAAGAACTTGCATGACATCTTTTGTCCTACCCTCCCGTGGCAGCGGGGTCCTATTGGAAACTAAGGGATATTAAGGCCTCCTTTTAATTGAGTATCGGACCAGAGCATTAACACAAAGTGAATACATGAACTCCTCAAACTACGGTCATCACCGGTAAGTATCCCGATTATTGTCACTTCGGGGTTAATGCATCATAACACATAATAGGTCACTATAGACTTGCAAGATAGGATCAAGAACTTTGATATATTCATGAAAACATAATAGGTTCAGATCTGAAATCATGGCACTCGGGCCCTAGTGACAAGCATTAAGCATAGCAAAGTCATAGCAACATCAATCTCAGAACGTAGTGGATACTAGGGATCAAACCCTAACAAAACTAACTTGATTACATGATAAATCTCGTCCAACCCATCACCGTCCAGCGAGCTTACGATGGAATTACTCATGCACGGCGGTGAGCATCATGAAATTGGGGATGGAGGAAGGTTGATGATAACGATCGCGACGGATTCCCCTCTCCGGAGCTCTGAACGGACTCCAGATCAGCCCTCCTGAGAGAGATTAGGGCTTGGCAGCAGCTCCGTATCGTAAAATGCAATGAATCCTTCTCTCTGATTTTTTTCTCCCGGGACACGAATATATGGAGTTGGAGTTGAGGTCGATGGAGCGTCACGGGGCCGACAAGGTAGGGGGCGCGCCAGGGGGGTAGGCGCGCCCCCACCCTCGTGGACAGGGTGTGGGCCCCCTGACATGGATTCTTCTTCTAGTATTTTTTATATATTCCAAAAATAATCTCCATTGATTTTCATGTCATTCCGAGAACTTTTATTTCTGCACAAAAATAACACCATGGCAATTCTGCTGAAAACATCGTTAGTCCAGGTTAGTTCCGTTCAAATCATGCAAGTTAGAGTCCAAAACAAGGGCAAAAAAGTTTGGAAAAGTAGATACGACACAGACGTATCACAAACCAAAAGGCTATGGCTTCCCTAACAATGCTTGCCTCCTGGGTTATTTGGAACGAGGGATATGGTAGAGTGTTTCGAAAGAAATCCACGCCACCTTCTACATTCTTAAGCTCATCAAGGATGAGGCAAGGCTTTGCAGCACGACAAGAGCTAGGCATCTGAGCACCTTTGTGCCACGAGAGTAGTCCCTCCTTTTTTGAGTTGGTGTTAGTGATGTATTTTCTCTCTCTCATGGGATATGATGTGGAGCCAGTGTGATGTACTTTGAATTCTTTCCATTTCTTAATTAATGAATAAGGCAAATATTTTTCCTCGGTTTCATTTTTTTACAAAGTTAACAACCGAGACTAGTTAGCAGATTGGTATTATTGTTTTTTTTAAATCACTACCAGGAATGTTGCGAAATCACACTATTTTTCCTATATATTTTTGAGAATCTCAAAATCATACTGATGACCAGACAGTGCTACTTTGAGTGTAAATCTAACTAATAAGACCCATCTGTGAAGGGTTGAGTACCGGTGTGGCAGCCCATATCCCTATATGCGTATACGTAAGGCCCACCTTGTTGTTGTCATTTTGTTTCCCAAACTCTTTCTCTCCCAACCAGCCCTCCATTGCATTCTGCCTAGGGATAACCATTTTCTTTCTGGGAGCATATGCCTCGGGATGAATAGTCAATTCAAAACAAACAGTAAGTAAAATTTAAGAATTCTAATTATTTTGTGTGTAGATGTTCATGTTAGTGTAAGAAGTGTGATTTTCAATTTTCATGTGAAACAAGGAAGTAGTGCTTTTTTGGTGAAAAAAAATTAATTATAACATTTGACGTTCGACTTGCTTTTTTTATGCAAAGATCAAAATGCTTAAGCTTTCCACCTAAAATTTTGCAGGTAGCAATTGAGTGTGACAAGGAACACGTCTATTTTTTTGTGATATTTACAAAATAAAATTGGTGTGCAAGAGCATATGCTTCTAAGAGCTGAACTGGATTTCTGCACCTATATATAGGTTATTTATTCAATGTAGTCAAAGGCCGATCATACTCTGCACCCTTAGTTAGCAACTGATACGCTCGCATGAAGGCCTTCCCGTAAAGAAAAAAACAGATGCCCTATGTCATATTGAGGGAGTCCTGGATTAGGGGGTGTCCGAATGGCTGGACTATACCTTCAGCCGGACTCCTGGACTATGAAGATACAAGATTGAAGACTTCGTCCCGTGTCCGGGAGGGACTTTCCTTGGCGTGGAAGGCAAGCTTGGCGATACGGATATGTAGATCTCCTACCATTGTAACCGACTTTGTGTAACCCTAACCCTCTCCGGTCACTACTAGGGAAAAGCCTATACATAGAATTTTACCAGTAGCACTGTACAAAATCAAGCACTGCTGCTACTTAGTAGCAGCGCGCGTAAATAAACCGCACTACTGCTGTGACTTTAGCAGTAGCGCGTACTAGCGAAAAGCGCTGCTGCTACGTTTGAACTGGGCACACATGGCTAGCCCAACCTAGTAGTAGCGCGTATAATGGCCCAGCGCTACTGCTAATCGCTATAGCTGCAGCGTGTATTCCAGAATGCGCTGTAGCTAACGTAGCAGCAGCGCCCTTTCTGGAACGCGCTACTGGTACTTCTAACTTAACCACGCGGTTCGTCCTTCCCCACGGCCACTTCATCCCCCAAATCAACTCCACTCTCGCCGTCGCCATCGCCGCTCGGCCGCCGCGCGCTCTCCCCACGCCGCCCCCGACCCCAGATTCAACGTCGGCCCCGCCCCGACCCCAGATTCAACGCCGGCCCCGCCCCCGACCTCAACGCCGCCTGGGACGCCGCCCCGACCCCGACCTCAACGCCGCCCCGGA
>NC_041382.1:501269449-501330594 GCF_002162155.2 Triticum dicoccoides | reverse complement strand
CCGACCTCAACGCCGCCCCAGAGCCCCGACCACGACCTCGACGCCGCCTGCCCCTCCCTCGTCGCAGGCACCCGAGGTGAGCACGCCCGCTCCTCCCTCTCCCCTACCTCTGCCTAGGGTTTCTACCTCCATCAAATTAGTTAGGGTGGAAACGAATCGGATGCGGATGCGGCTCAAATGAGTTAGGGTTCATGTAAGGGTGGAAACGAATCAAATTTCTAAGATGAATCATAAAACGAGTAAAATTTGACCACTTATTTCACTTTATAGTTGGAACTAGTTAGTAAGAACTAGTTAGTAAGAACTAGGTACTAATTAGGTACTAGAATATTTTTATTTATAGTAAGTTTATTTTTAGTAAGAACTAGTTGAATTAATAGAACTAGTTAGTAAGAACTTGTTGCTATTTTTTTAGTTAAAGCAATTTTCCCGCATCGACATGGACGATGCCTATCCCGCATCCTCGTCATCGAGTCGGCGGAGGACGACACCTGCTTGACCAGATGGGCCATGTCCGGGACTGGGCTCCGTCGGGGTGGTACTGGGAGGCGCTACCTACCGGGGGTGCAGGTTGGTGTGGAGCCAGCCTGTCGTTGACCCGAACCTTCTTTGGTGGCGGTTGCGTGGGCCAGTGACGGTCCAGAGGCTCGAGGACTCCGCGGAGGTGGTGCGTCACCATGTCAGTGAGGAGGACGCACACGTTCGTCGCTACTTGTTTGCGTTGGAGCACAGGTTCTCCAATACCTGGCAGGTTCTCCAGGGATCTCACTGGAGCTATGATCCCGTGATGGTTCCTTCTCTGTGGGTGTCCACCGCCCGCGCCGATACCCGTCGTGTGCTAGGGTTTTAGTTGTACTAGTGATGTTATATGTATGACACTATTCGGGATGTATTAGTGATAATATTCGACGATGTACGGACGCATGAGATGATTTACTTTTGCTTATTGAATGCATGCTAATTTGAGTCTTATAAGATATTTTGAAATGTATATCTTGTGTTGCTCAATATCCAAGTGGCCGGTCATGTTTGCAGGTTACACCTCCGAGTGGCCTATGTTTTGCCGGAGTGTTGATTCATTTCCGTTCCGGCAAATTTCAGGTGCTCGATATATCCTATTTTAGCAAAGGTCATGCCGGATTTTTCCGTGAATTTTGGCATGAATTTTTCCAGAATATGTAGGAAATATCGAGTGCCCCGGATTTGTGTGTTGAGTATCCTGGTAGTTGTCTTCTATCGATTTTCAATTAATGTTTTAACTATGAACATAGGAAATTTCTGACGACAAAAAGGATTTCGGTATTTGCAAATACTGCGAAGACGAGCGCGGCCTGTGCGACAGAATCTTCCTAGATGATGATAGGCGCTTCAGCATCAAGCTGGACGAGAACTTCGAAGTGGATACAGTAAGTCACAACGACAAGTCTTTTTTCGTAATTAAGCTTGACATCTGCTTCATTTGCTTCAGCTTATATTTTTTTACTATTCTACTAGCGTATCCCCTACCATGCAAGAGTTTTTGTATTGGATAAGATAGGTTTCAGTCATACTATGGAGGTAAATAAAGTTTATTTGAAGACCGAGCATGGTTATATTTTCCACGCAAAATTATACAATTCAGACGACTACACCTATTTTGGATGCAAAACATGGCGAGCACTATGCAAGACTTATGCATTTCAGCCTGATATGGTTATCACCTTTGATATTCGTCCGGAAGATGATATTGAAGGTAATACCGACATCTGGGTCGATGTGCAGACGCCTCCAGTTACACCAAAATGTAAGTTTCTAAACCATATTTATGTCTTTGATATTGTTTATTCAAAAATAGTTGACAACTAATTTGTATTGTCAGCTTATTTCGGTGCAAGCAAACATGTCCAGCGCTTGGTAGACAGGACCTACTACTGTCCCGGGGCTGAACTAAACTGCGAGGAGCTAAGTCATTATGTTTCATGGCTTGAGGATCTTGATACCGTCAAGACAAATTTTCTTCCTGGACATAGAAATCTTAGTACTGAAAACGTGCGACCAATAGTGTTCGTCATGAACTACGGTCACATCTATTTAGGAAGGATGGTAAGATTTTTACTATTTGTCCTTAGTGCATCTTTTCCATACATTATTTGTGAAGCTAAACTTCATTGCTAAGTATGTGACCATACGATGTTCTTCAACAGGGACTCCCGATGAATGTTGTGCCTTATGGGATCGAGACTAAAGGTACCATGAGTATTATTAGCTTACGGCCAAGATATCCTACATGTTAGTTTAGTGCATTCAAGATCAGCGATGAATGCTTAATAGTGCAAGACTGGACCAGATAGGTGATGGGGGAGGGCAGACAAGTACTAAGGGGTAGCAAACAGATGTGCTACCCAAAATTAGGAGACAGGTTCATCTGCATGCTCCAACTTGATCAAGGAGGAGAGCAACACATGTTTTATGTTGTTTTACCTAAGAGAGAGCAGCAGGAGTGATTAGCTAGAAATGAGTTTGAGGATGATGATGTTCTACACTATTACTATGATGATAAAATAGCTGGTGTTGGTGGTAATGACTGATGATTATTATTAGCTAGTGTTAGTGGTGATTAAATAAATATTGTTGGTGCTAATGATTATGATGATGATTAAATAGCTTGTGCTGGCGGATTAGATTCAAGTGGAGGCAACATGTGGTGCACATCGAAAGTACTACTAGTCCAAACTAGATCAAGTTTGGATTAGTAGTATACTTTTGACATGCACCACATATTGCCTCCACTTGAACCTAATCCACCTTCATTTGACACACTGTTATGGACATAATGATGTAAACCTCATACCTGGTATTGTACCAATATTTGTACGATGGCGCATAAATACACTAAAAAAAACTAGTAGCGATGGAAAGAAAACACGCTGCCAGTAGTTACATTAGCAGCAGCGTGGGAGTGAACAAGCGCTGCAGCTATTTGTCCTAGCAGTAGCGCGTGCAGCACGCGTTACCGCTAAGCAATAGCTGTAGCGCCTTATTAGTAGCGTGCCTACCCGCCCTACTAGTGAGCACAAAACTAGCGCTACTACTAGGGTTTTCCCTAGCAGTGGGTATCTATATAAACCGGAGGGTTTTAGTCCATAGGACAACATACACAACAACAATCATACCATAGGCTAGCTTCTAGGGTTTAGCCTCTCTGATCTCGTGGTAGATCTACTCTTGTACTACCCATATCATCAATATTAATCAAGCAGGACGTTGGGTTTTACCTCCATCGAGAGGGCCCGAAGCTGGGTAAAACTTCGTGTCCCTTGCCTCCTGTTACCATCTGGCCTAGACGCACAGTTCGGGACCCCCTACCCGAGATTCGCCGGTTTTGACACCGACATTGGTGCTTTCATTGAGAGTTCCTCTGTGTGTTGCCGTCAGGCTCAATGGCTCCTACAATCATCAATAGCGATGCAGTCCAGGGTGAGACCTTCCTCCCCGGACAAATCTTCTTCTTCGGTGGCTTCACACTTCGGGCCAATTCATTTGGCCATCTGGAGCAGATCGAAAGTTATGCCCCTGGCCGTCAGGTTAGATTTGGAAGCTTGAACTACACGGCTAACACCCGTGGGGACTTGATCTTCGACGGATTCGAGCCACAGCCGAGCGCACCGCACTGTCACGACGAGCATGATCTAGCTCTGCCGCCGAACAGTGCCCTGGAGGCCGCGCCCGCATCGGCTTCGACCCTTAATTCGGAGCCAACTGCACCGATCGAGGATGGGCGATTGGACGCCGCCTCGGGGGCTGCGATCCCAACGGCGATCGAGCCGAACACCAGCCCCGCACTCTGCGAGACTCGTGACTCCAAGGAGCCGGACTCCACTCCGGACTCTGAACCATTCGCGCCCCTGCCAATCGAATCCGATTGGGCGCCGATCATGGAGTTTACTTCCGCGGACATCTTTCAGCACTTGCCCTTCGGCGATATTATGAAATCACTAAAGTCTCTCTCTTTATCAGGAGAGCCCTGGCCGGACTGCGGTCAGCAAGGATGGGATACGGACGATGAAGAAATTCAAAGCCCGCCCACCACCCACTTTGTAGCCACTGTCAACGATTTAACCGACATGCTCGACTTCGACTCCGAAGACATCGATGGTATGGACGCCGATGAAGGAGACAATGAAGAACCAACGCCTATTGGGCCCTGGAACGCCACCTCGTCACATGACGTATACATGGTGGACGCATCAAAAGATGACGATGAGAAGCAGAAGGACGCACCGAAGGCTTGTTCCCTCGAAAAGCAGTCAAAGCGGCGACGCAAGCGCCGCCCCAAATCCCGCCTCGATAGAAATAGCGATCACACAGACCCAACGCTAGAGCAGGGCGAACCGCTGCTGGACAATGGCAATCCGGATAATCAAACCGAACAAACAAATTCTATCAAAGATAATGGTCCGGACGACATAACGCCGGACAGGCACCCGGAGCAGCAGAATGCCCGTAAAAAGCTTGTTGCCACCGCGAGGAGTCTTAAAAAGCAGAAGCAAAGGCTCAAGGCCGCGCAAGACACACTCCAAATCAGATGGAGTAAAATACTCAACACAGCAGCAAGGTACGGCGACAATTGCCCCTCCAAGAGCTACCCAAAGCGGAAGCTGCTACCTGAATTCGATGAGGAGGCCTCAGACCCCCCACAACCAAATATCAAAGCAGCCACCTGGTCGGATAGACGACCCCTCTACCAACACAGAGCGACATACAGCGCCGCTCACAATACAACACGCGACCCATGCGAGGGCTCGCACCCAAAGGATGGTGCAACAAGATCCATCTATGGACCACGCAAGCGCGCCCCAGCATACAATGCAACACAACAAACATCCGAACAACGCGGTACACCCAGCTACAGGGGTGCCGCACACCCCCTATGTTTCACCGATGAGGTGCTGGACCATGAATTTCCAGAGGGATTCAAGCCCGTAAACATAGAGGCATACGACGGAACAACAGACCCTGGGGTCTGGATTGTGGACTACATCCTCCATATCCATATGGCTCGAGGAGATGATCTCCACGCCCTCAAGTACTTACCCCTCAAGCTCAAAGGGCCAGCTCGTCACTGGCTCAAAGGCCTCCCCGAAAGCTCCATTGGAAGTTGGGAAGAGCTCGAAGACGCCTTTCGGGCAAATTTTCAAGGGACTTATGTCCGACCCCCGGATGCGGACGATTTGAGTCATATAACTCAACAGCCCGGAGAGTCAGCCCGAAAGCTTTGGAACAGGTTTCTTACTAAAAAGAACCAGATTGTCGATTGTCCGGACGCCGAAGCCTTGGCAGCTTTCAAGCATAGCGTCCGTGACGAATGGCTCGCCATACACCTCGGCCAAAATAAGCCGAGAACGATGGCCGCATTAACAAACCTCATGACCCGCTTTTGCGTGGGTGAGGACAGCTGGCTAGCCAGATGCAGCACCAGCGACCCCAGTACATCTGAAGTTAGAGATGGAAACGGGAAATTACGGCGCAACAGCAATAACAAACGCCGGAATAAAGAAGACAGGACGAAGGGCACGGCAGTAAATGCCGGATTCAAAGGCTCTCGCCAGGTCAAAAGCCGCCCCCTAAAGGCACCAGGGATGAACTGTCTAGCCTCAACAAAATTCTGGACCACGTATGTCAGATCCATAGCATCCCTGGTAAACCTGCTAACCATACCCATAGAGAATGTTGGGTCTTCAAGCAGTCTGGCAAGCTCAACGCCGTACATAAGGGGGAGGATACACCAAGTGAAGACGAGGACGAGCCTCCCAAGCAAGACATGGCGGAACAAAAGAAATTTCCACCAGAAGTCAAAACAGTAAACGTGTTACATGTGATCAAGGGAAAAAACAACACGACACTCGCAGGAAAATATACCCAAGTGCCTGTCACCGCGAAGCCCTGCCACTGGTCGTCTCAACCGATCACTTTCGACCATCACGATTACTCAGCAAGTATCCGACACGAAGGATGGGCTGCCCTGGTATTAGACCCATTAATTGGCGGATATCATTTCACTCGAGTCTTGATGGACGACGGTAGCAGCCTAAACTTAATATATCAGGATACAATCTGCGGGATGGGGTTAGACCCAACACAAATTCGCCATAGCAATACTACCTTTAAAGGAGTAACGCCAGGCCCAGGGGATCGTTGTACGGGCTACCTCCTACTACAGGTCATATTCGGCTCCCTCGATAACTTCCGTCGCGAGCATTTAACCTTCCACATCGCTCCGTTTCAAAGTGGCTATCAAGCACTGCTCGGACGCGAAGCTTTCGCTCGCTTTAATGCAATACCACACTACGCCTCCCTCACACTCAAGATGCCCGGTCCACGTGGCATCATTTTAGTGAACAGCAATATCAAGCAATCTCTGCGCGCCGAAGAGAGTGCGGCTGCCTTGGCAGCCGCACACTAAAGGCGCCCGGACCAGTGAAAGCATCCAAATAGGTCGTCAAGACCTCAGACACAACTAATCAAGTCCGGCGCTGCTATTTATACCGAATAAGTGGTCACACCCCTATTTGTCAATACAAGGGGCTCAACGCGCGCATACAAGTGGCAATTTCTTATCATCTTCAATTATACATGATTTTTTTAAAAACTATCTTTTTGCACGACAACTTTTTCACTTAACTTCCTCTCTTTTACAGACGATCATCGTGCTACACCCGTCCAGGATACGGCACAACGGAAACACAGGCGCAGACGTGCAGCAGGGACCCACTCCAAGGATTCTTTTTAGATTAAGACCCTGTGTAAACCTTTTTTACTGTCTCTTGTTGATACATATCCACCGTTGAGAAGGATGCTGACGTCTTGGCATGTGGCCATGCCAGAACAATGCACGTACCTGGACACAAGGGGCTTCTTACAAAGGCCATTATTTAGGCCCGGTTTGTACCACAAAGCCCGAATACCTTAGGGAGTGTTCGGCATCGCGAGTTTGGCCCTATATGCATTAGCTCCGAATCATTATCTTTGGTCAAATGATGGGTTTGCCCGGCTCCTGTGTTTTGGTGCCTTACGTTCCGCTTTACCGACTAAGGTAGCACCAGGAGAACTACTCGATTGTGCCCTGGTTCATCCGGACGAGCACCTCAGTAGAGAAAGCCGAAAACTGACTGTCATGATATAGCATGAGACTGGTCAACCACTCGATGACCTGTGGGAATGTTAGAATTCCTCTTCCTTAACGAAGGGCTGTTTTCCGGCCAGGCATGTACGCACCCCGGGATCGGGAGAGTGCGGAGCCACCAGGGGCTATCTAGTAGCCCCACTGTCAAACTCCTATGGCTAAGTGAAAGTGTGAAAGCATTATAGTCCGGTTGCCTCGCTCGCTCCGCTATCACCTCCTTAATAGGACCAAGACGTTAGGTTAAGTGTGAACGTGTGTTTTTGCGAGCACCTCCGCATTATATTCGTGGGGGTTGAAGCTGACGACTGCAATCTTTTAGCTTATACACATGTATATATAAATGGCCGCCCAGGAGGCATCATATTACTTTCAGGCAAAAGTATAAAAATAGCCTTATAAAATTTATAAAAGCATTTCGCTTAGAATGAGATTACATATCACTCGAACATAATATTTTTTGAGCATTGGGTCTCTATCAAACGAGCACCCTCAAGAACTTCTTCAAAGTAGTGCTCAGCAGCCCTTCGACCTATGGCCGAATCCCGCGCTGCAACAGTGGTAACATCCATCTCCGCCCAGTATGCTTTAACACGGGCAAAGGCCATCCGTGCGCCCTCTATGCACGCCGACCTCTTCATCGCATTAATGCGCGGCACCACGTCAAGGAACTGCTGCACCAAGCTGAAATAGCTGTTCGGTTTTGACCCTTCCGGCCATAGCTGATCCACAACAGACCTCATGGAGAGTCCGGACAACCTTTTTAGTTCGGCCCATTCGGCTAATTGGTCAGTCAATGAAAGCGGATGCTCGGGAGAATGGAATTGTCTCCAAAACAGCTGGTCTACTTCACGGTTCATCTGACCCTGGAAGTACTGGGCCGCATCGGCAGCGCTCGCTGCCAAATCCATATACACATCCTCCGAACTCCACAGCCGATCCAGAGGGGCATACCGTGGATCTCCGAACTTCCTCCGCAACATAAAGTATTTCCTAGCTACAATATCCTCGGCTTCCCGTAGCTCCTCCTTCTTTGCCCTCATAGCAGAGCGGAGGTCTTTTCTCGTCGGAGCAGCCTTCTCAAGGTCCGATGCCTTCGCCTGGTTTTCCTTTTCAAGAACCCGGCAACGGTCGGCGGTGACTTTTAATTCTATGGCCATCTAGGCCACCTTGTCTCGGCTCTCGCCATGTGCGGCCTTCTCGGCTTGCAACTCTTCGGCCACCTTCAAAGAAGCCGCATTACCCAACCTCGCTTGTTCCTTGGCTCGGGCAAGTTCTGCCCGCAAGGCTTCAACAGTGGAAGCTCCATCTGCAGTCACAACATATTAAAGATACTGGCATCATGCTGCTCTTCCTATGTGGCGTTTACCAGATAATGACACTTACCCTATGCCTCGTCAAGCCTTTTGTTAACAAGCTCGATGTCGGCGTCTGCCGCATCCAACTGCCGTTCTAAATGGGCAAACTCGCTAGTCCGGCTAGCCACCGGAGCTTCCATCACATGCACTTAGAGGCAGTATGGTTATTACCTGGGAATATGATCCTCCGTTCGTCGTCATTTCCGACGACAACCAGAGTCTCAGGGGCTACTATCTACACAGGGCACACCTAGCATGTGCAGTACTATCATACATTCTTTTACGTACCTCAAAGCCTGTTAGTAGACTCATAAAAGCTTCATGCAATCCGCTTTCGGCGGATGAGATTCTCTCCATCACCGTATTCATCAGCACACAGTGTTCATCTGAGATGGCCGCTCGCAACACCAACTCCCTCAGAACATCCGATCGCACACTAGACGGTGCCGGACTCTTTTGTCTGCTCTCTTCGGGAGCCGGACACTGGGAGCTTCGGGGGTCAATGGGATTATCTTCTGGCCTCACTGGACTCGGAGAGGCCCTCCGCGACGACACTTCAAGGTCTCCCGCTTCCGGAGTGGAGGAGTCTGGAGGAGGCGTTTCGCTCTCCATCATCTCTGGAAGAAGATCCCCCGAAGACGAGCTCATTTGAGAGGGGCTAAGGCCCGAACTGCAAAATATATGCGGTGGTTATTTTCTCAGAAGAAAAAGATGGCATATCTGTACTATCAAGGTATTTCGGGTCTCTTACGACTCGCGGGAGAATTGATCCCCCCGCGGACTTTGTGCGGCAACAGCGCCCCCCAAGGTAGGACCCTCTGTGGGAGACTTCTTCTCCCGTTTGGAAGCTTCGGCTTCCGAATCCCCGGGCGCAGTCCTTTTCCTCTTCTGGTCGTCTTCCTTCATGGAGACGCTCGCTCCCTCGGTTAGAATGGGCAGCGTTGGGGGCCCGCGTCCGCCCATATTATCCTCCATAGTATCTTCCTTCAAGGGCTCCAGGCAGGGTGCAGCCTGGAGCATCTTTTCCAATACCGGATTTTCCAAACCCTCAGGGAGGGGGGCCGAACACCGAATCAACTTCACCTTTGTTAGCCAGTCCTGGTCGAAAAGCAAACTCTCAGAAATAAGTTCGTAACAAAGGAGAGATAGGATGTTCGGCCGGAAGATGCCTTACCTATTCGGCGGCGCGGTTACTACTCAGGCCCACGTCCTCGGTGATTTCCGGACACTCCACCTGAGGTCCGAAGAATGACTTGTACATCTCCTCGTGCGTCAGGCCAAGAAAATTTTGAATGACACGCGGTCCTTCGGGATTGAACTCCCACAGGCGAAGAGGCCAGCGTTTGCAAGGCTGGACTTGACGAACCAGCATAACTTGTATTACCGCAACCAAACTGAAATCTCCATTGAAGAGATCTCGAATGCGGCTTTGCAGTATAGGCACGTCCTTGGCTGGACCCCAGCTCAGACCTCTGCTGATCCATGACATCAGTTGTGGTGGAGGGCCCAAGCGGAAAACAGGGGTGGCCGCCCACTAGGCACTTCTAGGAGCCGTGATGTAGAACCACTCCTATTGCCACAATTCAGACACCTCTGGGATGGAACCTTTGGGCCACGGAGCTCCCGTCATCTTGCGTATTGAGGCACCTCCAGACGCTACATGTTGCCCCTTGATCATCTTCGGCTTTACTTCAAAGGTCTTGAGCCATAGGCCAAAGTGAGGGGTAACCCGGAGGAAGGCCTCGCACACGACAATAAATGTCGTGATATGAAGAAAGGAGTCCGGTGCTAGGTCATGGAAGTCTAGCCCGTAATAAAACATCGAACCCCTAACGAAAGGATCCAGAGCAAGGCCAGACCTCGGAGGAAGTGGGAGACGAACACGACGTTCTTGTTGGGTTCGGGGGTGGGGACGGCCTGCCCTCGGGGAGGCAGCCGATGCAAAATCTCGGCGGTCAGATATCTGGCCTCCCTCAACTTTTTGATGTCTTCTTCTGTGACGGAGAAAGGCACCCATCGGCCTTGAAGGCTAGATCCGGACATGACTGAAGGTTCGAAGCACCTGACCTGAACTTTGGGCATTTGAGCTTGAGGTAGGGGAAGGATTCGATTGAGCACGGGAGGGAAAAATAAAGGCCTTGTCCCTTTATAAATAGGGTGAATATCAAGCGTCCTCTCCATGTCCGTTTGGACTTGCCTATAATCTGGGAGTCATAGAAGCGGTTGGGTTACCCACGCCCGTATTGATGAGAATCCCGGAATAAGGGGACACAATCTCTGCTTTAACAGGACGTGCCAAGGAAACTGCCTCGCATGACGCACTGAGGTGGGATAATAAAACGACTCGGATAAAGGCTTGGCCGTGGTGTGTCTCACTACGGAATACATCAACAGATTAGATTTGTGTAAATATTATTCTCTCTATGGCAATATGTGGAAACTTGTTTTGCAGAGCCGGACACTATCTTGGTGTTCAAAATCTTCTATGAAGTACTTGGAGGAGGAACCCGTCTTGCAATGCCGAAGACAATCTGCGCGCCGAACTCGTCGTCATTGAAGCCTGGTTCAGGGGCTACTGAGGGAGTCCTACATTAGGGGGTGTCCGGATGGCCGGACTATACCTTCAGCCGGACTCCTGGACTATGAAGATACAAGATTGAAGACTTCGTCCCGTGTCCGGGAGGGACTTTCCTTGGCGTGGAAGGCAAGCTTGGCGATACGGATATGTAGATCTCCTACCATTGTAACCGACTTTGTGTAACCCTAACCCTCTCTGGTATCTATATAAACCGGAGGGTTTTAGTCCGTAGGACAACATACACAACAACAATCATACCATAGGCTAGCTTCTAGGGTTTAGCCTCTCTGATCTCGTGGTAGATCTACTCGTGTACTACCCATATCATCAATATTAATCAAGCAGGACGTAGGGTTTTACCTCCATCGAGAGGGCCCGAACCTGGGTAAAACTTTGTGTCCCTTGCCTCCTGTTACCATCCGGCCTAGACGCACAGTTCGGGACCCCCTACCCGAGATCCGCCGGTTTTGACACCGACAATCATCAATCAAGAGAATCCACAATAATCCAAATGACCACCATTCTGAAAATTTGAGTTGTAATATTTTTACCATCTTTGCTCTAGAATGGAATCTCTATATATTTATCGGTCAAGGTTGCAATTTCATGATTGGTTAAGGTCAAGTATTCTATTAGTAAGTAAGTGGTAAGGAAAACTCGTAGGGCCACGCAGGTGGGGGCATGGACCTGCCAACCGTGCTCGGTCGCCCGATAGCCTCGTGATCCGTGAAGTTGTTGGATTTTGCATGAGGACACACCAAGTTTTAAGTTTCAGTTTCTGAAATTTACGATTTTGTTGTATGCTGTACTAAATTTTGTGATTTTGTCCTTCTCTTGTACCAACTTTCAGCGGCCGAAACTTAACGAATTTCAAAAAATCATCAAAATGTGTTCAAATGGATCTTATTTGAAACTCCTCATGGTAGGAAACACAAATATGCAAATGAAACTTAATATGGACTTTTGGTTCAAAAGATATAAAATATTGAAAATTGAAAGCCAAAAGAAAAAAACATTGTGCCTCCACCCGTGCGTGCCAAAGTACCTCCCAAATTTATTGGGGATTTATCATTATATGAAAATGCATTATGTTTATGATCACCTTAGGTATGTTTTTCGATTTCTATTGCAATGTACGAAACTATCATATTGTCTTATATCTGTGCTTAGTTGAGTATATTTCTATTTTGTTTGCAAATACTAAGACATCACCCCCCTTGTTGTTATCGTGATATTTCAGTCTATTATACAAATCAATTTTGTTTTAGAAGAGTGTTTCGTACAATGCGACATAAACGTCACGCCAATGACGTTTCTCAATTTCTAAGGTAATATATAGAAAGAATGATGAGTGTTCCCGTCATTAGATAGTACAATCGCGCCAGCTATTGATTCCGGATTGCACAAGGTTGGGGTCAGCAAGACAATGGTATAGTTATTACAAAGTACCTCACTCTATTTAATTGATATATTTACCAAGACTTGTGTAATTTTTTCAAAATATGTTTAGCAGCTTTACCCCTAGTCGAGTCAGCACATGGCTATTGAAATATAGCATGGGTTAATTCTTTCAATAGTTTGGATATTAAAATGCAACATGGGAGATCTACCAACAATGAGAAGGATAAAACCAACAGTGTGACATCATTGAACTAATGTTTATTTTTATTCAAAGAATATTTCAGGCAAGTTCAATTAGGTATGGCAATGAGATGTGAATGTCGACCCCTCACATGCAAAGGACAAAGCATTGGCAAAAGCTCCAAGACTCTACATTTCTGGTTAAGTGGTCCAAGATCACATTGAGTCCATAGGAAAGCCAATTCTATTAAAAGGGGATGAGGTTTTGATCATGAGACATTTGCTCAAGAGTTTAGAGATATTGCTCCAATAACCCTCAACTACACCCTCACAGTCCTATCTGTCCAAAACCCTAAAGTTCACATGGGTCGCACCGATTCACTCCTCCCAGACCCACTGGGATACACTTGACAGAGCCACTGCCTAGACCCTAGCGATCGATCTCATTTAGATGACATTTGGTCCCACGGAAGTGCACTTTCCAACCTTCTGTAACATATCGATTTCACTTCAAAATTTCCTAGTGGTTTTGATCGTTGTCATCGAAGTGTGTAAAGTGCTTAGGTCATCACTCATCAGTCCCTCTGAGTTGTTTCATCCGATCTCATTGAAATTCCTAAAGTTCAAACCTTTTGCACTAATTGGTCTCATCGAGTGGTTTTAGCCGGTCCCACCGAGTTGTGCACAAAGGTGTGTAATGGTTAGATTTTTGGTGATGGCTATATATACCCACCCATTCTACCTACTCTAAGAGAGAGCAACCAGGACGAACCTACCACTTCCCACATCCATTTTCTAAGACAGAACCACCTACACTTGTGTTGAAATCAAGGGAATTCCACTCCAACCTTTGATCCTTGAGTCTAGCCCCCTAAAGTTGCTTTCCACTCTAATCCTTCTCCTACTACTATGCCAAATCAGTGAAAGAGTGATTGAGTGTTGAGGAGACTATCTTTCGAAGCACAGGAGCAACGAATTCCTCATCAACAACAACATCTATTACCTTTTGGAGCGTGGTGTCTCCTAGATTAGTTAGGTGTCACTTGGGAGCCTCCAAATCTTGTGGAGTTGAACCAAGGAGTTGTAGGGTAAAGGAGATCACCTACTTCATGAAGATCTACCCCAAGTGAGACTAGTCCTTCATGGATGGAAGCGATGATGGCATTGCCAAGGTTGCTTATTTGTGGACCCTTCGTGGGTGGAGCCCTCCGTGGACTCATGAAGTTGTAACCCTCCCTAGGTTGAAGGCTCCATCAACGTGGACGTACAATGGCACCACCTATCAGAACCATGCCGAAATCACCGTTTCTTCATTGCGTTTGATTTCTTCAATCCCTCCTTTATGTTCATATGCAAGGCCTTTATTTTCCATTGCCTAGTATCTGGACTTGCAAGTGTAGGAAGCATAAGATGAAAATGTGTAAGTGCATCTAGTGCCCCTTAGTGATTTTGGTGTATTGAAGACTTATAGGTTAAGGGACTAATGCGTTGTGAGTGTACACAAGTTTATAAGTCTATGAGGAGTTTGATATTTACAGAGAAAGTTGACCCCTAAAAATGAATTTCTTCGACTGAAGAATTTGGATCTTTGAAGACTTTGAAAGTGAAGAAATTGGTGTGACCGTGAAGACTTGGTATTCATTCGAGGAACATGAAGCGTGAAGACTTTTGTTTTCGTAGTTTCATTTTCTCTTTCTTGAGTCATAGGAAACACCATACTGTTAAAGGGGGTCAAGGAAATACTAAGGAAAAATTTCCATGTGATGCTCAACTCAAAATCCTACACCTACCAATCCCTTCGAGTGAAACCATTGGAAATCTCATAGAGTTCAGTCAATTTCTTCAGTGATAGAGACGAAGTTCTTCTGGTCTCTGAGGAATTTGTCCTGGCTAAGGAGTTAGGAATTCGCTAGTGAAGATTGCCTACACAGTGAGGAACATGATAGCCTTGAGGATTTTGCTACTCAAAATTCCGACCGTTGTTGTGCTATGCGCTAGCTGTCCCAAAATATCTATCCACCTAACGGTCATATCATTGAAGGGCATTTATGTCTTATCATGTCGGGCTGCTCCCTAGGCTATAAATAGCCGCCCCCTACAACCACTAGTTGTTTGGCTGCTCCGAGAGAAACTGACACTTGTCAATTGAGAGCAACCCGTCCTCTGAGGACTTTGAGCGAAAATCATCAAGTGAGGAAAAACCCAAAACCCAAAAACCTACAAACCCCAAGTGATTGAGCATCACTGAAGAGATTGATCCTGTGTGGATCTGATGCTTGTTACGTTTGAAGACTGTGCTTCTTACAGACAGTTAGGCGTCATGGTCTAGAGCATCCAAGAGGAATTGTGGATCGCCGAGTGACCAAGTTTGTGAAGGTTTGGAAGTCACCTGAAGACTTACCACGAGTGATTGGACGAGATCTGTGTGACCTTAGTTCAAGGAGAATACGGTGAGGACTGGGTGTCCTGAGCTGCGTGTTCAGGACTGGGTGTCCGGGACTGTGTGTCCTCGAGTTTAAATACTCAGCCGCTCCAACCAGACATACAACTGAGGCAGCAGTTGGAACTGGTCTGCCAAATCATTGTCTTCACCAAGCTCACTGGTTCCATTTCCTCAACTCTTTCATTTCCTCATAATTGAGTTGTGTACTTGTTCATATCTGTGTTTGAAGACTTTGACTGAAGACTTTCTCAATTTCCTCAGTTCAATTTCTTCAGTCTGTTTGTCTTCATCCTGTGTTATCCTGTGCTTACGCTTTCTGTACTCTGTGCCTGTCTTCATTTTATCATGATGACTATGCTTGTATTCTGTTATGTTTACTTTTGAGTACTTATTCCGTTGCTAGTAGTTCTTTGCTAAGGAATTTCCTCACCAGCAGATTCCTTAGTGAAGAATTTCATAAAAATCGCCTATTCACCCCCCTCTAGTCGATATAACGCACTTTCAATTGGTATCAGAGCAAGGTACTCCCTTGTTCTGTGTGATTTTGGTTTAACCGCCTGGAGTTTGGGTTATGTCGATCGCAGGTATGATCAAGGTCTCTGCTGGGTGTCCTACCTTCGATGGGACGGAATACCCCTACTGGAAGAATAAGATGCTAATGCATCTTGAAGCAATTGATAACAATCTCTGGTATGTTGTGGAAAATGGTGTTCCCTCAGTCACCTTCTGTAAATGCTGCTGATGTGAAGAGATTCAAGCAACTCGACTCTCAAGCGAAGAATATCATATGTGGCCATCTGAGCAAAGGACAATATGGCAGAGTGAGTGCTTTGGAGACACCGAAGCTTATCTGGGACAGGTTGTCCAAAGTGAATGAAGGAGTCTCAACTCAGCGTGACTCTCGAGTTGATGTTCTTCGCAATATCTTCAACCGCTTCAAAAGACTCGAGAATGAAAATGTTCAACAAACCTTCGATCACCTCACTGACATCTCAAATGAGCTTCAAGCACTTGGTGCCACTGACATCACTGACCATGAGGTGGTGAAGAAATTGCTGAGATCGCTTGATTCCTCATTTGACACTCTGGCATTGATGATACAAGAACGTGCTGATTACAAGTCACTTGATCCCGCTGATATTCTCGAAAGGCTAAATACTCATGAGTTCCAACTTGCTGAAAAGAGAGATCTCTATGGTTCAAGCTATGGCAGAACATGTGCACTGAAGGCCAAGGCAGTATCTGAGTCTGAAGATGAAGACTCTGGTAGCAGCCTTGGTGATCCTGAAGAACTAAGCCATGATCTGGCTCTGCTTGTGAAGAAGTTCCAAAAGTTCTCAAGACGTGGTCACCTTGGAAGACCCTCAAGGAGCAGTGATTCCTCATCCAGTGACTATAAGAGGAGGCTCTGCCACAAATGCAAGAAGCCTGGACATTACATTCAAGATTTTCCTCAATGGGAAAAGGAATCAAAGAAGAAGAAATACAAGGATTACAGTTCTGATGATGCGAAGAAAAAGAAGAAATCCACAAAATCCTCATCATCAAAATCCTCAAGGCCTTCATATCACAAGAAGAGCGGCTCCAAGAAGGCCAGGGCATTCATTGGCAAGGAAATGGACTCTGAGGCTGAATCTGAAGAAAATGAGGAAGAGGAGTCATCTGAGGAGTCCGAATCCGGAGTGGCGAGCCTAGCTCTCGCTACTAGATTCGTCAGCAAGTCTATCTTCAACACTGAAGAAAATGACCTCACCAACAAAGCTAATGAAGGGGATGATGACTATGCTGCCACCTATTGCTTCATGGCAAAGGGTGCCAAGGTACTCAAATATACCTCATATGAATCAAGTGAGAATGAATCTGATGAAAACCTTAAGCCCAGCTATTCTAAACTTGCTAAGATTGCTGTAAAACAACAAAGGGCTTTAGAAAAGGTTCAAAACATGCTAGACAAAAGTGATGATATGTTGGGTGAAGAAATGGATCACACTAAAGCCTTGACTGAAAATCTTCAGAGATTTTAGACTAGGTTTGACAATCTTCAAAGTCATCATAACACTCTCTTATCCGATATGAGAAGCTTTCTTATGAATTTCTTCAAAGAAAGCAAGATCTTGAAAAGCTAAGAGTGAGTTATGAAGATCTTCAGAAGGAGCGCGATTCATTACTTGTCAACATATCAGCGCTTCTCAGGAAGAATTTGTTCCTCCATGTTTGAAATGCATTGAACGTGAAACTGCTAATTCTTCACCTGAATGTTCAAATGCTGCTAATGTTTCAAATTCTTCACATGCCTCTGCTATCACTAATTCTTTATCTGAGGACATTGCTAGTATCACTAACGATGCAGGGCTGAATGAATTGTACATGACAGGCATGTACAAAAGCCTCAAAGGGCATCAGGCTCTTTGTGATGTGCTTAAAAAGCAGATCATCAAGAGGAACCATAGGAAAGAGGGTATTGCCTTTGAGAGGAAACTCAACGCTGATGGTACATATTGGAAGCCTGAGCAGTACCCCAAAACTACATGGGTTGCTGCAAAGGGACCTCCAGTTGATCCATCTAACCTATCTGGATATGCATGTGAATCTCCTCATTCTGATGATGAGTCATTTGACTCCAACTACAAACTGTTCAAAAATCAGAATGGTGAAGTATTTGCTAGATATGTTGGCACTAACTGCAGGAACGGTCCCCCTATGAAGAAAATATGGGTTCCCAAAAGATGCCTTGAAAATCTTCAGGTGAATGTCATCATGACGCCACCTGTGAAGAATAGGAACCCCAGATCAAATTCTTCATATGGACCAAATTCTTTATATGGATCCAAGTCCTCATACGGACTAAACTCCTCACATGGATCAAATTCCTCAAAAGGATCAAAGTCCTCATATGAACATCATCGTGCTAATCAGTCTGTTTCACAGGGAAGATTTAAGGATTATGGATATGTGCATTATTCTTCAAATTATTATGTCCATAAGTCCTCGACGAATTTCTCTGCTTACTCTTATGCTTATTCTAACCCCTCTTATGTCAAACGAAATGGACTGGCTTCTATGCCATCCTTCTCGTATGGAGCTCGGAGAATGGTGAACTATTTGCCACACCTTCAGATGTGGGTGGTGAAGAAAAAGAACTAATCTCTTCAGCAGGGTCAGGTCTCCAGACGTACGTAATCGTCTGAAGAATTTGCTGGAGACCTAAGCATGCCTGATAGGAAGCAGGCTAATCATGAAGAAAATGAACTTTCATTTCTCACATCCTCATATTGCTTTATCTGTTCTTTTGCTTGATGAAATTGATCTGATGAATTGATGTCATATTCTTCACTGATGAAGTATATGAGTTCGTAAGCTGCACTAATTCATCTGCAGGATGATCAACCCAAAGCCACTGAGTGGGTCCTCGATAGTGGATGTACAAATCACATGACTGGTGACAAGAATCTATTGATGGATGCTCCATTATCTCTGTCGCATCTGAAGCATATCATCTTTGCTGAGAAAGGCAAAAGTCAGGTATTGGGTCTAGGTAAGGTTGCGATCACAAAGGATCGACACATGAACAAAGTCATTCTTGTTGAGTCCCTAGGATACAACGTTATGTCTGTCTCAATGCTTTGTGATCTTGATATGGTTGTTGTCTTTGGCAAGTACCGTTGTGTTGTGGTTATGGAAGCTGGCAATTCCAAAGTCTTTGAAGGCTTTAGGAGAGGAGACCTGTATATTGTTGATTTCTCTATAGGACCACAACCAGCCGTGTGCTTACTTGCAAAAGCTTCAGAAGGACGGCTCTGGCATCGACGACTTGGTCATGCAGGCATGAGGAATTTGCACACGCTTGCGAAGAAGAAGCATGTCATTGGCATTGAGAATGTCAAATTCCTCAAGGATCACCTATGTGGAGCCTGTGAAGCTGGGAAGATGACAAAGGCCAAGCATCCAGCGAAGACTATCATGACCACCACTCGCCCATTTGAATTGCTTCACATGGATCTCTCTGGTCCTAATCATTATTTTGCTATTTCAAATGCAGCATCTCAATATGGATTTGTTATTGTTGATGATTACTCTCGTTATACATGGGTACACCTTGTTACTTACAAACATGAAGTGCAGGAAGTCTTCAAACGATTTTCCTCGAGGGCTTCAACCAACTTCGGTGTGAAGATCAAGCACATCAGAAGTGACAATGGCACTGAGTTCAAGAATTTTGGTCTCGATGACTATCTTGATGAACTTGGTATTACTCATGAGTAATCTTCTCCTTATACTCCTCAGCAGAATGGCGTCGTGGAGCGCAAGAATAGGACTCTTGCTGAGATGGCTCACACTATGCTTGATGAATATAAAACGCCTCGTCGGTTCTGGACTGAGGCAATTGATACTGCATGCCACATCATCAACAGAGTATATCTTCACAAATTCTTCAAGAAGACTGCCTATGAACTCCTCACTGATAAGAAACCCAATGTAAGTTATTTCAAAGTCTTCAGTGCTAAATGTTGGATTAGATATCCTCATCACAACTCAAAATTTGCACCGAAAGCACATGAAGGTTTTACGCTTGGTTACGGAAAGGACTCGCACACCTACAGAGTCTTCAACAACGTTCTTCACAAGGTTGTTGAAACTATAGTTGTGTGGTTTGATGAAACTAATGGCTCGCAAAGAGAGAACCTACCTACTGTGATAGATGAACCAACACCTGAGGAAACTATCAAGTTCAAGGCTACTAAGGATGTCATTCCTACTGAAGAATCTGCTGAAGAATTCATTCCAGAACATGAAGAACGTCGAGCTAATGCACCTGAAGAAAATGCTGAAGAATATGGTGCTGAAGAAAACGCTGATCAAATTCTTCAACGGCATCCAGCTCATCCTCGCATTGCAAAAGAAGTGCAAGTTGAAAAGATCATCAATGACATCAAAGCGCCAAGTCCTCTCACACGCTCAAAAGCCTCACATTTGTCTAACTTTTGTGGTCACTATGCTTTTGTCTCTATTACAGAGCCCACTAAGGTAGATGAAGCATTTCTGGAGCCTGAGTGGATTCAGGACATGCAAGAAGAATTACATCAGTTCGAGCTCAACAATGTCTGGGAACTGGTCAAACATCCAGATCCTCGCAAGCACAATATCATCGGCACAAAGTGGATCTACCGCAACAAGCAAGATGAAAATGGCCTTGTGGTGAGGAATAAGGCTCGGCTTGTACCTCAAGGCTACACACAGGTTGAAGGAATTGATTTCAATGAAACTTTTGCACCTGTTGCTAGACTTGAGGCTATTCGCATATTACTTGCTTATGCTAACCATCATGATATCACTTCATATCAAATGGATGTGAAAAGTGCATTCCTCAATGGTAAGCTTGAGGAAGAAGTATATGTTGCTCAACCCCCAGGTTTTGAAGATCCAAAGAATCCTGACAAAGTCTTCAGACTCAACAAGGCCCTCTATGGCCTCAAGCAGGCCCCACGGGCATGGTATGATACTTTGAAGGAATTCCTCATGAAGAAAGGCTTCAAACCTGGTTCACTCGACCCTACTCTTTTCATTAAATCTTATGATGGTGAATTGTTTGTGTGCCAAATATATGTTGATGATATTATCTTTGGCTGTACTGACCAACGTTATAGTGATGAATTTGCCTATATGATGAGTGAATAATACCATATGTCTATGATGGGAGAGTTGAAATTCTTCTTAGGTCTTCAAATTCGTCAACAACGCAATGGCATATTCATATCTCAGGAGAAATACCTCAAGGATGTACTGAGGAAATTTGGCATGCAAGATTGCAAAGGCGTCAAAATTCCTATGCCCACAAATGGCCATCTGTGCACTGATGAAAATGGTATTGACTTCGATCATAAGGTATACCGCTCCATGATTGGTTCTTTATTGTACTTATGTGCATCTAGGCCAGATATAATGCTTAGTGTTTGCATGTGTGCCCGATTTCAAGCTACACCGAAGGAATCACACCATAAGGCTGTGAAGCATATTCTTTGATATCTAGCTCACACACCAACACTTGGATTATGGTACCCCAAGGGCTCGGCTTTTGATCTCATTGGATATTCTGACTCTGACTATGCTAGTGATCGTGTGGACCGTAGGTCAACATCTGGTACATGTCATTTCCTCGGACGATCTTTGGTCTGTTGGTCCTCGAAGAAACAGAACTGCGTATCACTATCTACTGCTGAAGCTGATTATATTGCCGCTGGTTCTTGTTGTGCCCAATTGCTATGGATGAAGCAAACTCTCAAGGACTACAGCGTCAACATGAAGAATGTGCCTCTCTACTGTGACAATGAGAGTGCCGTCAAGATTGCTCACAACCCAGTTCAGCACTCGAAGACAAATCACATTCAGATTCGTCATCATTTTCTTCGTGATCATGTGTTGAAGGGTGAAATTTCTATTGAGCCTGTGAAGACTGAAGAACAGCTAGCCGATATCTTCACAAAGCCCTTGGATGAGAAGAGATTTAGCAAGTTGCGGTGTGAGCTAAATATCCTAGAATATTCGAATGTTCTTTGAAAAGGACACTCATCCTAACACTTATGCAAAATTGATGACTTAGATGTGCAACACATGAAGAAACATTTTTCTTCAATTCAATGAAGAACAACACTCTTAGTGTGAAGATATTAACGAAGAATTTGATTCTCAGAACCCTACGATAATTGTACGCGGTGTCTGAAATCATCATTCTTATACGGTGGGTCACGCCACCACCAAAAGTTGAAATTCCTCAATTATTCATATTCTTCAACTTTGCATTGTCTTCACTGCTTCCGTCGTTTTTCTTCATTGGCTATATATATATAATAAGTTTATGTCCTCCACAACATTCACTTATTGCTAATTCTTCAAGTTGGTTTTTCTGCTAAGTGAATGTGATCGGACCCTTCCCCCTCTATGCTATACTCAGCCCAATCTATTCACAAATTCTTCATGTGCTTTCTATTTTAAACTCGTTCAAAATCTTCATTGTGTCCTTGTTAGCTGAAGAAATTGCGAACGGAACTTTAAAACCTATGTTATCGAAATTTTCGGGTTTGCCGCTCAAACCATTCTGCATCCCACGTTATACTTATCCACTCACCCACGATCTAACACGATCTCCACCTCTCAGTACATGGGTGACACATGTCAACCGAATGAGAAGGGTCAGGGGCACGTTCATCCAATTTCTTCAGGCGAGCAGTTTTCCATCATGGCTATAAATACCTCTCCTTCCCTTCCTCACTTCTTTTACTCTGCTTGACCTGTCTCTCCAGCTCGAGCATCTCAAACCCTAGCGCCGCCACTACTTCATCGCCGCCGATGAGGAAGAGCTTCACTGCCTCGACCTCGTCGCCGACGTACTCGACCAACCGCGGAAATCTTCACTCCGCCGCCGCCGTAGCCGTCTTCCTCCGCCGAGTTAGGGCGTGGAAGATCTACATAGAGGAACTTCATCTCTACACCTCACTGTTCGTCGTGTTCTTCGTCCAGGGTAATTAAAAGTAACTTTTACTGCCCTCGTTGATTCGAATGATTATCTTGAAAATCTTCAAAGGTGTTTTTCTTCATAGCTTCACACGCTAAACACCTCACAAGTCATCTGTTCTTGATTCGTTTCTCTAAGCATCATTTTTCTTCAAGATTTCTCAATTGTGTGGATCTTCAATAGATACAACTCTGGAACCTAAGACAAAGAATGATTAGTGAAATTCTTCAAGACTCATCTGGTCAAATTCCTCAAACTTGTTCTTTTTGAAAAACCCTCTGAGAACACATATGACCTCTCCAAATTCCTCGCAACTATACTCTGTTCACAGGTACACATGTCAGCTGTTGAATCACTAGGTTCTCATCAACTTAACTCATTTGCAGCGTTCCTCGAAGAAAAGTTGCATACTTCTTCAGAGAATTCAATTGTGCAAATTCCTCAACTGAAGAAAATCGCTTACGGTAAGAAGCCACGGAAGGGAGGAAAGAGGCTTGAGGTCAATACAGCATTTGAAATCCCTGATGAAATATATGCTAGGTACTACACACCTACTGAGGAACCCAAGAATGAGCGCAAGGTGCGCATTCAGAAAATAGAAAGGAGATGGGCAAGAGAGTGGAGGGAGTATAGGTATGTAACTCCAAAGTACATGAAGAAATTCGCACTCAATCCTCCATGCCTAAGAGCTCCATTGGCACCTGGCCAAATCGCTGATCCCACCAGCTTCAAGCGCGGTGAGGACTATCCTGATGAATGGGCAAAGCGCCAAGCCAAGTTAGCTAAGCAAGCCAAAGAAGAAGTGAGAAAAATCAATGAAGACTCTGCTGCTGTTGCTGCCTCTGCTGAGGCCTTTGCTATCAAGCCAAAGAAGGCTATGTCAAAGAAGCCTGCACGCAAGCCAAGTGCTTCACCAACAATGCCCTCAAGGCCAAGTTCCTCAGCAATGCCCTCACGGCCAGAATCCTCAAAGACCTCACGGCCAATTCCTCATGCTGCTCCTGTTACTCCAAAGTCCTCAGCTCCTCCGCCAAAGCCCTCAGCTGTTCCGACTAAATCCTCAACACCTGTTCATCTCGCCTCGTGCCAAAGGACTGCAGGCATCTCCATTGCCTCAAGTGTCTCAGCTAGTTCCTCAGCTGCACCAAGTTCTCCAGCTGGCCCCTCACTGCTGAAGACAAAGGCCACTGCTGGACGAGGTCCTCGCCCAAGTCCTCAGAAGAAACAAGTCGCCTTCCAAGTGACGTCTGAAGAAGACGAAGCTGATGATGATGAACTTGCAGAAATCATTAGAGACATGCAAGTCAGGGCCGCTAGAGCCAAGGGAACAAATGTGCCACTGAGTTTGCATCCCAAGTTGATCCTCGACTACATTGATGTTTGGCACAAGGACCCCAACACTCCCATGCCTAACCTCAAGCTGACTCCTGGCCAAAGTCACATTCTGACCCACTTCATTCAAGAAGAAAAGTGGAAATTTGAGAAGGCCAGGCAGATCAAGAAAGCGCAGTACAAGAAAGAGCGCTATCTGAAGAAAAACGTTGTCTCTATGACAACTGAAGAACTTGTCACTATTCAGACTGAGATCAAGAAACTCAGTGATGACTTTGACGCATATCGCGTTGATTGGCTTGGAGCCAAGGTTTGTTTTGTGAAACTTGCGGATAACTTCACTTCCAATGTTGCAGCCCCAACGCAACAGGAAATTCCTCAGGCTGAAGCATCTGCTCAGCCTACTGAAGAAAATGCCAGCACCGCTAATGACAATCAGGCTGCTGAAGAAAATGTGAGTTCCAGGGCTGATGAATGCATTCTAGCCACTGAAGAAATTGCCAGGGCACCCACTAGTGGTGCGCCTGAAGAAAATGAAGAACTCAGGGCAACTGCATCAGTTGTGCCTGAAGAAAATCAACCGGATTCCTCAGCTGCTCCTGCACCAACTTCAACTCCAATCCTTCCATCTGCATCAGATGTGAAGAAGACCAAGGCTGCAGAGCGTGCTGCAGTGAAGAAAAGGAAAGCATCAGCTGCTTCAGATTCTTTAGCTCCGAAGAAGATGAAGCCTATGACAAGTTCATTTTCTAATCCGATTAATGCTGTTCCCATCTCAACCAGGCCATCAAAGGACCTTGTTCTTTTTGATGAAGAATATGTGATCCCCAGCGGATCAGATGAAGAAACTCCTTCTGCTACTTCGTCAGAGCAGATTGATGAAGAAATTAAAGTGGATGTGATCCCTTCAACACCTGTCATCTCCTCACCCATGCCTCAGTTCACAGCTGAAGAGGCTGGCGTTAAAGAAATGGAAGATGAAGATGTGGACGTTGGCTGCTCCACGCCCGTAATCAGTGATGAATTCTGGGACAGTCAACATCCAAACTCTCCAATGTTCACACCGCTGCAGCAAATGCCTCAGTCGCCTGCACCAACTGTTCAAATGGGCTCTGAAGAAACTCATCCCACTGCATCTGTCCATGAGGAAATTCCAGCCACTAGCACTAAAGAAATAGCTGCTGCTGAACAACCAACGACGCAGACTGCCACTGAGGAGGAACCAGAAATTCGTCAGCCTGAAGAACCTACGATTGAGATTTCTGAGGTCGTGATGCAACTCAGTGACACTCCTCTGCCGAAGCGAAAGGATCCATTCTCACGCAAGCAAAAGTTCAAGGCTGATGATTTCTTTGGCGAGCACATATTCTTTGAAGATTACAACCCATATAACTCTCCTCGCATTAGGAAGAGACATTTCTGGACTGCTAGTCAAGCCAATTTCTATTCCTCGGTGTTGTTCAACAAGGAGAAAATCTTCTACCATGAGCATATTCCTCATGTGGATATGGAATCTCTGCCGTGCTTCGCACCAGTCCTCAGTGTTCTTCACGATGCTGTACTGCTAAACTTTTGCTCTGACATCTGCGATTGGAATGAAGAACTGACTCTTCAATTCTATGCAACTCTGCATATCACCGGAGATGCTGAAGATGTGAATTCATGGGTGCTGGACTAGATGTCTGAAAACACTCACTACACTGCACCAGCCTCTGAATTGCTTCATGCTCTACCACTCAGTCCTCCCCTTGAAGAAGCTCACTGCATCTATAGTGAACCTGAGCTCACACATCATTACGTGCAGGTGCTGATGAAACCTTTGAAGCCAGGTCAAGCACCAAGAACCAAATTCCTCGTGAAGGAATTGTTGTACGTGCCCAGAACTGTCTATCGTATTCTTACAAGGACAATCAGTCCTATCAAAGGCCACGACTCCTCCAATGAGGAAATTGTTGGCATCATGAAGAATCTGGTATTCAACGTCGTTCATGGCATTCCTGTCAACAACGTGCCCAGAACTATGGCAAATGTTGCACTGTCTCCATTTGAGCTGAAGCCTTATGCACCTTGGATTATGAGATTCCTCAGGACAAGGTCTTCACTCAACTACAAAGCTGATTTCCAGAATCACCTCAGCTACTTGCCCCCAATTGAAGTCCTCAAGCAGACATATTCCTCAGTTGATGGAAAGGGCAAGGCACCAGCTGTAATAGATGAAGGCATTCGTCCATTGGATGGTCAGTTTCGCAAAGCTGCATCTTATTCCACCAATGATGACTCTGCCACACAGGACTCTGCCAATGCACCCAAGTCCACTCCTCAAGCCACTGCTCCGCGCGTGATGACTGACCGTGAACTTCTGCTTAGTCTTCACCAGAAGGTGGATCGAAATCACAAATGGGTTAAGCGTCAGTTTGGTTCACTTCTTCACAACATGACTGCCACACACAATGCAGTGAAGAAAAACCATTACTACCTCCATCAAGTCTTCGGTCGCACCTGGGCAATCCTGTCACATCTGTATGGTGAAGAAGATCTGAAGAAAATGGGTCTCAATGAAAATTTTGACTGGTCTGCACCTCCACCGAAGAAATTCAAGAAGGTCAAGGTTCCTTCTCTAGTGGCCAGCTCACATTCTTCATCGCGTGACACTGATGAAAATGAAGACATGGATGACACTGCGGCAGGCCCTACTACGACAAATGACCCCAACACCGCTGGCGCTCCTTCATCAAGTTGATATTCTTCAGGGGCGTTAGTCCTGATATTCGATCCTTTTGGTCATTTGATGACAAAGGGAGAGAATTTTGAGTTAGTCTTCAAGCGGGTCTTTCTATATGGGCATTTTTTTTGTTAAGTTACAACTCTCTTTCTTCTGAGACTTTATTGGATCAAGTTGTAAATTTAAACCCGATGGTGCTCTGATACTTTTGATATGTTTTGCCGCATGCTTATTCCTCATATATGCTAATGCACGCATGCTGAATTACATCAGTCACCATATTTCATCATGCATTTCAAATTCTTCTCTGTTATATGTCAAATGCGTGTATGAATTACAAGATATAGGGGGAGATCTCCATGATTCAACTCTTCAAGTGTGCATTGCTTCAAAAGCAAATTCCTCACTATGCACATCTTCAAGGGGAGTTCTTCTATATCTTGCAATCAAATTCCTCAATATTAGTATTTACACTTCATATGTTTATCCCCGTTGAAAACTTAACCTATATTGTCATCAATCACCAAAAAGGGGGAGATTGTAAGTGCATCTAGTGCCCCTTAGTGATTTTGGTGTATTGGAGACTTATAGGTTAAGGGACTAATGCGTTTGTGAGTGTACACAGGTTTATAAGTCTATGAGGAGTTTGATATTTACAGAGAAAGTCCACCCCTAAAAATGAAGTTCTTCGACTGAAGACTTTGGATCTCTAAAGACTTTGAAAGTGAAGAAATTGGTGTGACCGTGAAGACTTGGTATTCATTCGAGGAACATGAAGCATGAAGACTTTTGTTTTCGTAGTTTCATTTTCTCTTTCATGAGTCATAGGAAACACCAAACTATTAAAGGGGGTAGAGGAAATACTAAGGAAAAATTTCCATGTGATGCTCAACTCAAAATCCTACACCTACCAATCCCTTCGAGTGAAGCCATTGGAAATCTCATACAGTTTAGTCAATTTCTTCAGTGACAGAGACGAAGTTCTTCTGGTCTCTGAGGAATTTGTCCTGACTGAGGAGTTAGGAATTCACCAGTGCGGATTGCCTACACAGTGAGGAACATGATAGCCCTGAGGATTTTGCTACTCAAAATTCCGCCCGTTGTTGTGCTATGCGCCAGCTATCCCAAAATATCTATCCACCTAACGGTCATATCATTGAAGGGCATTTAAGTATTATCATGTCGGGTTGCTCCCTAGGCTATAAATAGCCGCCCCCTACAACCACTAGTTGGTTGGCTGCTCCGAGAGAAACTGACACTTGTCATTTGAGAGCGACCCATCCTCCGAGGACTTTGAGCGAAAATCATCAAGTGAGGAAAAACCCAAAACCCAAACACCTACAAACCCCAAGTGATTGAGCATCACTGAAGAGATTGATCCTGCGTGGATCCTACACTTGTTACCTTTGAAGACTGTGCTTCTTCCAGGCGGTTAGGCGTCATGGTCTAGAGCATCCAAGAGGAATTGTGGATCGCCGAGTGACCAAGTTTGTGAAGGTTTGGAAGTCACCTGAAGACTTACCACGAGTGATTGGACGAGGTCTGTGTGACCTTAGTTCAAGAAGAATACGGTGAGGACTGGGTGTCCTGAGCTGCGTGTTCAGGACTGGGTGTCCGGGACTGTGTGTCCTCGAGTTTAAATACTCAGCCGCTCCAACCAGACGTACAACTGAGACATCAGTTGGAACTGGTCTACCAAATCATTGTCTTCACCAAGCTCACTGGTTACATTTCCTCAACTCTTTCATTTCCTCATAATTGAGTTGTGTACTTGTTCATATCTATGTTTGAAGACTTTGACTGAAGACTTTCTCAATTTCCTCAGTTCAATTTCTTCAGTCTGTTTGTCTTCATCCTGTGTTATCCTGTGCTTACGCTTTCTGTACTCTGTGCCTGTCTTCATTTCATCATGATGACTATGCTTGTATTCTGTTATGTTTACTTTTGAGTACTTATTCCGCTGCTAGTAGTTCTTCGCTAAGGTATTTCCTCACCAGCAAATTCCTCAGTGAAGAATTTCATAAAAATCACATATTCACCCCCCCTCTAGTCGATATAACGCACTTCCAAAATGCATATTCTTGGTCATAACCCCGTTGTTTGGGATGTTATTCGTATAGGCTTCCAAGGTGGATTTTTTGAAGATGGAAAAGAACCAGATCGTGAAGCAATCGTGGAAGAATTGAAGATGTTGCAATACAATGCTCAAGCGTGTGACATTCTCTTCAATGGTTTGTATCCCGAAGAGTTCAAACAAGATAAGTAGCATTTATAATGCAAAGCAAATTTAGGATACTTTGGATGATATTCATGAAGCTACCTAGTCCATCAGGGAATCCATGTTGGATGTGCTCCAAAATCAACTTGAAAATTTCAAGATGAAGGATGGTAAAGAAGTTGCGAAAATGTACTTTAGGCTTGCTCTCATCACAAAATAGATTGTCGGCTTAGGAAGTGAAGAGATGACTGAAAAATTCATCATCAAGAATATCCTTAGAGCTTTGGATGGAAAGTATGATACCGTGTGCACATTGGTCCAAATGATGCCGAATTACAAAGATCTCAAGCCCACGGAAGTCATTTGGAGGATTATCGCTCATGAATTGGAATTCAAGGACAAAGAGGAGCTCCACAACAAGTCTAGTGATGCTTACAAAGCTTGAAGTGATGCTCCAACAACTTCAAGTGACAAGCTTGTGTCCAATAAATAGATAAGCCTAATGGTCAAGAACCTCAATAAATTCTATAAGAGGCAAAGAGAGAAGCTCCAACTCAAGACATTTTGAGTAAATATCTTCAAGTCGTGACCGAAATTGGTATAGTTGTAGAAGACCTGGACACTTCTCCAATGAGTGTACAACACCTCTCATGAAAAGAGATGAGTCACCAAGAAGATGGAGTAGAATAGATGAGTCACCTTGTAGAGAGAGGAGTAGAGAAGATCGATATGAATGAAGATATTCTCAGAGCAGCAAGGATTCGGAAAGGAAAGACAAGTCCCCCAAGAGCTACTCAAGAAGAAGACCACAAGCTCATGTTGGTAAATGGATATCCGGATCCAACTCCAACAACCTATCTAAGGGAAACTACCTCTCCAACTCTGACTATAGTCAAGATGAAGGTGTTGCTTGACTAGATTTTATATCCTCCAAGTCCTATGACTTATTTGATTCACCAAATGAAGGAATTGGAAGGTGTTTCATGGCTAAAGGTCCCAAGGTAACTCACCCTGAATTCATTGACTTTAATAGTGACGAGGATGACTTGCTAGGTGATGATGACTTGATCAATGATAAAACTAGTGATGTTAGCTATAAAGAACTTGCTAGTAATCATGATAGTCAAGATGAGACGATTATCAATGCAACGAGGGAAATTGAGCGCTTGACTAGATATCTAAACATTCTTAAGTTAGCTCATGAAACTCAACAAGAAGATCATAGAGAGCTCCTAAGAACTCATGAGAAGCTATGCTTCGAGAAACTAAATTTAGAGCAAGAGCATAAGTTTCTAAAATATATCAATGATGATCTTCAAAAGAAGAGTTCCTCTTACAAGTTAAATCTAAGCAATCTGGTAGCAAGAGCAATAAAGGTTGTACCTCTAGTTGCAACAATAAAAATGTTAAATCTAATGATGTTTCTTCTAGTAGTTCTATTGATTTCACTAATGATTCTCTTAGCCAAGTTATACTTGAGAAAGAAACTGATTTATTGAAAGGAATTATAGAAAAGGGTGCCTACAAGAGCCTTGTTGTGAGTAAGCTATCGGATGTGGGGTTCCAGCTAACCCTTAAGGTTCAAACACAGGGGTGCGTGCGAAGTCTTTCCCTCCTACTGATCTACGCTCTAGCTTGCTAAGATCCTGCGGACGAACTCGACGAACTCACAACACAGAAAGACACGGGATTTATACTGGTTCGGGCCACCGTTGTGGTGTAATACCCTACTCTAGTGTGGTGGTGGTGGATTGCCTCTTGGGCTGATGATGAACAGTACAAGGGAAGAACTGCCTCCTGAGGTTGAGGTGTTCTTGTGCGTATGAACTTGTGGTGTGAGGATTCGATCCTCTCTCTCTTGGTTCGATGAGTCCATCCCCCTCTACTATGGTGGCTAGTCCTATTTATAGAGGCCCTGGTCCTCCTCCCAAATATCGAGCGGGAAGGGAGCCAACAATGGCGGGCAAATTTGAAGGGGGACATCTAGTACGAGCTATCCTCACAAAAGTAGTCTTCGCCTGCACAAAGCACTGGCGGTGACTCCATCTTGGGGTCCACAATGACCTCTGTCTTGCAGTCCATGGTCTTGGTCTTGTTGCACCGAAATGGCAACCTTTGCCTGAGGCCTCGGTACCCCATGGCTGCGCTTGCCCCCTTTGCACCAAAGAGGAAACAAGGATGCTGCGCGTGCTAGCGCCCGCCTGGTGTCGATTGTCATGGCTCATGTCACAGGAGCCTCGTGAGGTTTGCCCGCCTTGACATCTCCGCTCCTCGTGAGCCAGCCTGGTCAGGCCACTCCAGAGGAGGCCTTGCGTCATCCATCTCGGGAGGCTTGGCCCCTCGCGAGGGTCTTGGATGCTTGTTGATGAAGATGGGCCGTACGGCCTGCTGGCTCCACCACGCCGCGGGCCGCAGGCAGGCAAGTCTGGGGACCCCCGTTCCCAGAACGCCGACAATAGTCCCCATGCCCAAGGTGCGCTCGGGCTTGGCTTCGCGATGAAGCCAAGGGTCAAGCTCGGAGCACCGCGGTCCCCCAAAAGCCTGTGACCTCGGTTGATGCATGGCGGTTGATTGGACGTGGGCGTCTCCGCTTCCCCAAGCTGCCTCGACGACTGCACGACATGACAAGTCCCTGCGACAGGTAAGGGAATCCATCATTACCTGCGATCGTGGGAGGTGCCGGTTGGCCTTCTCTTGCTATAAATGACGGAGGGCGGAGCCCCCGTCACCCATCTCTTCCTCGCTTGCTTGCTTCCTCTTTGCTTCATTGCTTGTCGTGCCTCCTATGGCGCCATGTAGGAAGTTCTCTGCCGCCGAGAAGGGGAAGGCCCCTCACGAGGGCCCCGGTTCCCTGGTGCCCAAGCGCGGTCGCGGCCGTCCGCGCAAGCACGTTGCGACCCCCACCGTGGCCCACCATCGAGGCGGTGCCGCAGCATGCGGAGGGGACCGTCCCAACCATGGCGGTCCAGCTGATGAGGGGAGGCGCGCGATGGTGGCGCGGCCTCCCCGCTCACGCTTCCATTCGGCAGAGGTGTCGCCGGAGTTCGTTGTCTGGTCGGAGAACCCGACCGGCAACTGGCTCCAGCTTCCGTGCTTCTTTGTCGATGAACTTCCGGCCCCTGGTCCAGGCGGGCTCTGGTTGCAGGCGGATGGTTGCTGCAGCAAGGCCTCCTAGGTCGCGGTCGAGACTTCCGCCGCGGGCAACATAGCCCTGGCCCGCGGCTGGCAAACGTTCGCCAGCGTGCGCGGCCTATGCAGGTGGTGCACACTCCACTTCAGGTATGACGGTGGATCGACCCTCTACGTGAGGGTGTTCGGGGAGGATGGTCGCCATGCCGAGTGCTGCCTCGAGACAAACGACGGTGAGGAGGTGCTCGGCCTTGGTGACGGTCGCGATGAGGAGGAGGGCGAGCCTGCTCTCGGTGGCGACCGCGCCTCTTCCAGCTTCGGCGGCTCTTCCTCTGGTGACAACTCCTGCAGCGACAGCTACGACCAGCCGCCGCGCCACTGCGCCCTCTTTGAAGGAGGCAGCGGGTCATCTCGTCGTCACGCCTCTGTGAAGTGCGAGGAGGAGTCTGGCTAGGCTCGGGGCGTCGCCAAGGGCCTGCCTTTGCTGAAACTCTGCTTTGTTTATCTTTCCCCTTTTTTCCTGCATCAGAAAATGAAACCAGTATGGGCCCAGAGGGGCGTGTATCGAACTGTGGTTCTTGGTTAATGCAACGTGCGTGTTATTCCCATGTCGTGTTGTTATTTTGCGCAAAGATAAGTTATCCTGGTGTGTTTGGGACGCCTTTTCCTTCACGAGATGACTGCATTTGCTCAGAAACTGCAAAAAAATTGTTAGCGGGTGAGGGAGTCCTGGATTAGGGGGTCTCCGGACAGCCGGACTATCTCCATTGGCCGGACTATTAGACTATGAAGATACAAGATTGAAGACTTCGTCTCGTGTCTGGATGGGACTCTACTTGGCGTGGAAGGCAAGCTAGGCAATACGGATATGGATATCTCCTCCTTTGTAACCGACCTTGTGTAACCCTAACCCTCTCCGGTGTCTATATAAACCGAAGGGTTTTAGTCCGTAGGACAACAACCATAACATACAATCATACCATAGGCCAGCTTCTAGGGTTTAGCCTCTCTGATCTTGTGGTAGATCTAGTCTTGTACTACCCATATCATCAATATCAATCAAGCAGGATGTAGGGTTTTACCTCCATCAAGAGGGCCCGAACCTGGGTAAAACATTGTGTCCCCTGCCTCCTGTTACCATCCGGCCTAGACGCACAGTTCGGGACCCCCTACCCGAGATCCGCCGGTTTTGACAACGACATTGGTGCTTTCATTGAGAGTTCCTCTGTGTCGTTGCTGTCAGGCTTGATGGCTCCTACTATCATCGATAGCAATGCGGTCCAGGGTAAGACTTTTCTCCCCGGGCAGATCTTCGTATTCGGCGGCTTCGCACTGCGGGCTAATTCGCTTAGCCATCTGGAGCAGATTGAAAGCTATGCCCCTGGCCATCAAGTCAGATTTGGAAGTTTGAACTACACGGCTGACATCCGCGGAGACTTGATCTTCGACGGATTCGAGCCACAGCCGGGCGCGCCACACTGTCATGATGGGTATGACCTAGCTCTGCCGCCGAATAGTACCCGAGAGGCCGCGCCCGCATCAGCTCCGACCCTTAGCTCGGAGCCAACTGCGCCAATCGAGGACGAGTGGTTAGACACCGCCTCAGGGGCTGCAGTCGCAACGACGATCGAGCCAAACACCAGCCTAATCCTCTATGCAACCCGTGACTCCAAGGTGCCAGACTCTTTTTCGGACTCCGAACCGCCCGCACCCCTGCCAATCAAATCCGATTGGGCGCCGATCATGGAATTCACCGCTGCGGATATCATTTAGCACTCGCCTTCGGCGACATTCGGAATTCACTAAGGTCTCTCTCTTTGTCAGGAGAGCCCTCGACGGATTATGGCCAACAGGATTGGGATGCGGACGACGAAGAAATTCGACGCCCACCCACCACCCACTTCGTAGCCGCTGTCGATGATTTAACCGACATGCTCGACTTCGACTCCGAAGACATCGACGATATGGATGATGATGTAGGAGACGAACATGAACTAGCGCCTATAGGGCACTGGAAAGCCACCTCGTCATATGACATATACATGGTGGATACACCCAAAGAAGGCAATGGCGACGAGATAGCGGAGGATGACCCCTCCAAGAAACAACCCAAGTGCCGACGTCAGTGGGCCGCTCTAAGTCCCGCCAAAGCAAAAGTGGTGATACCGGCACAGGAGATAATAACACTCCGGATAGTGCCGAAGACAACAACAATCCCCTCCAGCATGATTTAGAGCAGGAGGATGGAGGAGCCAGCTCTCCTGAGAGAGCGGCAGACGGAGAGGAGGAGGATGACAATTATATGCCCCCCTACGAAGACGAGGCAAGCCTCGGCGACAGTGAATTCGCCGTACCAGAGGATCCCGTCGAACAAGAGCGCTTCAAGCGCTGGCTTATGGCCATGGCAAATAGCCTGAAGAAAAAGCAGCAGCAGCTTCAAGCTGATCAAGATCTACTAGTTGACAGATGGACTGAAGTCCTTGCGGCCGAGGAATATAAACTCGAGCGCCCCTCCAAGAATTACCCAAAGTGCAGGTTACTACCCCGACTGGAGGAAGAAGCGTATGATATGGCTAATCGGCCACCTCGTGGCCGCGATAGAGAGGCATTCCAGCCAAAAGCTCAGCCTCCACCCCGACGCCATTCAAATAAAAAGGCATGGGGAGATACGCCAGACCTGCGAGACATATTGGAGGACAAAGCAAAGCATGCAAGATCGATCTACGGATCACGAGGGTGCACCACTCTGCGAGACGATAAACGTCACGCCGACTACAGTAAAAGAAAATCCGGCCGGGCCGAACACAGCGGGCAAGACCCATTCGAGATGCGTCGCGATATAGCCCAATACAGAGGCGCCGCACACCCCTTATGCTTCACAGACGAAGTAATGGAACATCAATTGCAAGAAGGTTTCAAAACTGTAAATATTGAATCATACAACGGCACAACAGATCCCACAGTATGGATTGAGGATTTCCTCCTGCACATCCACATGGCCCGCGGTGATGACTTACACGCCATCAAATACCTCCCACTAAAGCAAAAAGGACCAGCGCGACATTGGCTTAATAGCTTGCCAGCGGACTCCATTAGCTGTTGGGAAGATCTGGAAGCCGCATTCCTCGACAACTTTCAGGGCACTTATGTGCGACCACCAGACGCCGATGACTTGAGCCACATAATTCAGCAGCCAGAAGAGTCGGCCAGGCAATTCTGGACTCGGTTCCTTACAAAGAAAAATCAGGTCGTCGATTGTCCGGATGCAGAGGCCTTAGCGGCTTTCAAACACAACATCCGAGACGAGTGGCTAGCCCGGCACCTTGGTCAGGAAAAGCCGAAATCTATGGCACCTCTCACGACGCTCATGACCCGCTTTTGTGCAGGAGAAGACAGCTGGCTTGCTCGCAGTAATAACATATCAAAGAACCATGGTACCTCAGATACCAGGGACGGAAATAGTAGGTCACGTCGCAACAAACATAAGCGACGCATTAACAGCGAAAATACTAAGGATACGGCAGTCAATGCCGGATTCAAAGGCTCTAAACCCGGTCAGCGGAAAAAGCCATTCAAACAAAGTATGCCGGGTCTGTCTAGCTTGGATCGTATACTCAATCGCTCATGTCAAATACACGGAAACCCAGACAAGCCAGCCAATCACACCAATAGGGATTGTTGGGTGTTCAAGCAGGCCGGCAAGTTAATTGCCGAAAACAAGGACAAGGGGTCGCATAGCGATGACGAGGAGGAGCCCCGGCAGCCGCACACACTACTAGGAAAAGGCCTACTAATGGCGCACCCGTTTTGCCTACTAATGGCGCACCACTGGTGCGCCATTAGTATCATGCCACTAGTATTTATTACTAATGGCGCACCACTGGTGCGCCATTAGTATCTGGTATACTAATGGCGCACCAGCCAGTGCGCCATTAGTATATAATACCATGCGCCATTAGTATGCCTCCCAGGGGCCATATTTAACCATATGCTTTGGCACACTAATGGCACACTGCGGATGGATGCGACATTAGTATACTTGGCATACTAATGGCACACTCTTTGGTGATGCGCCATTAGTATACTTTGGCATACTAATGGCGCACTCTGTAGTGATGCGCCATTAGTATGAATATTAGGTTTTTTTTACTTTTCTGATTTTTGCACAGGTTACAAAATATATTGTTTGGAGAATATAGACAGTAGCACACAGCAACAGCAGATTCATCGAATACAGTAGAATATTAGTCTCCGAATACAATTCATCATATTAGTCTCTGAATTCAAAAGACCGAACAAAGATAAAACATTACAAGTCTCGAGACCGCGAGTATCGAGTTTGTCTTCACATTACAAGTCGATATCGATCATCTAAACTACCATCACATAGATGAGAGCTACGGTCATCACGATGAGCATCATCGCGATGAAACTGGTCTTCATCTGGTTCCTCCAACGCTCCCTCCTCTCTCCCGCTAGATAGCGGGCGTATCTCGATTCCGCCTCCGCCCTAGTGGTGTACCCTTTGTAACTGTTACCGCTAAAATGGTGAACCTGTCTCCGACACTCCTCCCATTCGTCGTAGACTCCGGGAACCTTACCCTTGTACACGACATACGATGGCATCTCTATGCACAAGCCAAACAACAGACAATACATACATAAGCAATATATAAGTATGCAACAAAAGGATCGGAAGAGAAAAGCAAGACATTAATAGCACGATTCATGGTCCTACTAATAAATAGCATCGATTACATCTAAGTTGAACGACTATCCAAACCAAAGAGACATACAATTCATTAAAGTTTAATTACAGCATGAGCCAATCAATGTTTCAGAACTACACATCACTACTTTCGACTTGACTCATGGACAGGAGCGTGGATGAAGCCGCTGTCTGTCGTGATGGTCATGAAATCGCAGGCGTTGTCAGCCTGCATTTGTAGCATTCCGTCTATCTTAATGTTGGACGGTTGATATCTGAGGAAGAACTGCCCCGAGGTATGAAGGACATCTTGATGGAGATGTCCGCAAACTCCGACTGGATGCGAAAGAATTCTTGTCTGATGCCCGCGTCCTGGATTGCCGACAAGCTCGCGGCCCAATCTTTGAGATTATTTGGTAGCAGAAGGTGATGATGGTCCCTTACGATCGCCCACATATGATGGAGGGCGTAGTAGGCATCCTTCTGACCGCCAGGCGACTGCTTGACGCAGCAGAACGTCGTATTGTGGGCGAACACGTGCTTGTCGTACTTACGAACTGCCCTGGTGAAGGTGCCTCCAGATTTGGCATAGCCGGGGAGAACATCATCAAGAACTTTCTTGATATTTGTGTAGTCTATCTTGGAGTTACGGTTCGGGTCGAAATACGTGGACATGGAATATTTTGGGCTTAAGAGGATGAGTGTGCAATGTGTGTCACTGCACAGAACACGGAATGTTAGAAAAAAAAGAACGATCGAAATCTAAGAAATCATATGTTACGGGGCGGTTAAGGGATGACTTACTCGGGAAAGTAAGCCACAAGGAAGTTATCCTTATCTGGGTTTGCCAGAATGACGTCTTCGAGGTGTGAACTCGTGACTTGGCGGTCCCCGGCGCTGCTCAAGAGCTTGGCATGCATGTAGAAGGGGTCGACGATCACGATGTCCGGGATCTTGTCTCTAATGATCCGCATCTCCATACTCAGCGAAAACAGCCGAACGAAGGTGTAGTGCAGCGGATGAAGGTTGAACATAGCAAAGATGTCATCAAACCGCAGGACGATCGTACCCCCGATGGCGCCATCCACAAAGCCCTTGCCCTCTGGCACCTTGGCCATGAAAACCGAGTATGCCACATCATTCTCTCTGAGACGCCGCTTCTCAAAAGAAAGAACACTGTTGTGCAGACTCCGCATAGCACCGGTTGCAGCATTGAGCATATTTGTCGGTAGCATCGCCCTACCCACCACATGCACCCTCCTCGAGATATCCTTAGGTGAAGGTGGCCCGTCCTGAGCACGGATCATACTCGATGCCGGCTGGCTCGCACCGGCGGCCTTTTTAGTCTGCCGTTTCCGGCCCTTCTTCTTGATCTGTTGTAATGGGACCGAGTTCTGCTCACAGACCGCCTTCTTGAGCGTGTTGGGGCTGATAATATTTGGCACCTCCGCTATCTGAGGCTCGGTGAAGGCGGCAGCTGGAGGCGTCTCCTGAGAACTGAACGCCAGACGACGCCTGTTGCAATTGGGTTTCTCCGTCGTACCAGCTAGATCGCGGTCGTCTTGTTTGGGTTCTTGAGAAGGAGGCCCGTGGAACTTGTCACCGTACCCATGTTCGGCAAAGTAATTATCGACGTTGGTAAATGTACCATCGTCGTCATCGTCGTCGTCCGGATCCTGTGCCATATGCATGTCCAGATCCTGTGCCATAGGGATGTCCGGCATGTCCGATAGTGTTGCGGCATTCTTGCCATGGCTTGGCGCCGGCACGACTGGAGGTCTTGTCTGTGGGGTGGTGTCCCCCTCCCCCAAACGAATCTGGCTCTTCGGCCAAAGCAGGGGCCAGCTTACGCAGGCGCTGAGGGTCATCTCATCTTCTTCGTCGGCCCCAGTGGGTCGAATCGGAGGTAACAGCTCGTCGCAGCCTGGCAGCACCCGAACCACTTCAACCCTATACATTGTGGGTGGCATCGGATTACCGTGGAACACGGGGTTCCCCGGTTGAACGATTCTGCCCTTGGCGACATCGACCAACTCGCCGCCCACGAAGTGCAGGAGAGTGCAAGGAAAGTCGGCGGTGCCCTGCGAAAACATGTAGGGCGTCAGGGATGCCCAGTCAAAGGCAAGGAGATGAAGTCCTCAGCCGAGAGGCTTACTTACCGTGATGCCGTCTAGCTCGTCTAATGTCGAGGCACCACCAACGGCAGGCGTGCAACTGACGGAGGGGCCGCTTGCTGGCGAGGTGCCGGCCGGCGTACACCCGGGTGCATTAAGCTCCAATGCCGGTGTCGGAGACACCAATACCGCCGCCGCCGGAGACACCAATGGCGCTGCCGCCGTAGACACCCAATACAGCCGCCACCGGAGACACCAATGGCGCCGCCTGCGCATTGCGCGAGTTGCTGGCCGTGAAGCTGGGAATCGGGGGCGGCCCCTATTGGCCACCCGCAATCCACGTCGTTATCCCATGAATCAAGGTAGGCATAATGCTGATGAGCGTCGATCCCAGTTGTTGTTGCACTTGCTCTTGGACCATCTCCAGAATCCGCGCCACTTGCGCCTTGAGTGCTTCAACCTCGCGCGACTGGCTTTCCGAGCTGGTCTTTTTCTCCTTTTGCCCACCAGCGTCATAGTATGACGACCATTTTGTGGACAAGCCTTTGCCGGCCACACGACTAGCTGACGTCAGCTTATTGAGCTTATCCCTGTTTTCATTACGTTCAACACCCTATTCAAAGGGGTGTCGAAAGGGGAGCTCTGATACGACCCCGCGCTACTGCTTTCTTTGTCCTGCGGAAGGAATGTGAACCATTTAGAAATATTGGGGATTAATTAGAATGCAACCATATGGAGCTAATCACACGGGGGTGTATTCCTTACCAGAACAAGCTCAAGCTCCTTGGTCTTCGGATCCGTGGTAAGCTCCTTTGTTACCGGGTCCTCCTTGTACCAGGCCCTGAGAAAGTTCCTGGTCTGCTTGTCACTGTATTTCTCAAAGCGGGGTGGTAGGCCTTGCTCGGCACGCTCCGCATCCTCCTTGTCCCATATAGGCTCCGCCATTCTGTAACCGCTGGGACCGAGTTGGTGGACCCCTATGTTCAACTGCCGCATTTCTTTTCCCCACTAACTTGATTCGGAGGTTGCGGGGCTATTGCACTTGATCTTGAACTCCTTGTAGTCATCTTCTCTAATCAAAGGATAATTCGCCTTGATCTTCTCATAACTATCACCTTTGTCAATCATTGCCTTCACCGTGCTTTTCCAAGTAGACAGGGTTGTGCTCATCGTCGTGAGGGCGGCACCGTTCACTTTATTACCCGAGAGGCGTGTGTTTGCAAACTCAGCGGGGAACTTGTATCGTTCATGCAGCTTCGTGAAGAGGAGGCTGCGCAAATTCCCTCGGTCCTTATGCCTTAGGTTCTCGGTGTTGATCGAGGCGGTGCTCCGGAGAATGCACTCGAGCTGAATCGAGTACCCCTTGACTACGTGTTTGGGCATCATCGGATGCCCGTCAGAGTTCACTTCAGTAAATTCCTCCCTGACGGTGCCGAGCATGTTCGGGTGCCGGTCCTTCCGTTGCCTCTTCGGTTGGCTGCCATCTGTGCGTGCACCGCCATCATCAGTAGTGGCATCCGCGGAGCCATCATCAGTGGTGTCATCCCCGACGCCACTAGGGGTTGTGTAGTCAGGATCGGTGTCTTCCACGGGGTCCTCGTAGCGGTGAGGTTCTTCCTCCAACTCCTGGGACAGCTCCCAGAATTGCTTGCCGCCCGACCCGCCGGCATCATCGTTGTGGGCCATGTTTCGCTCTAAATAGGAAAAAAGTTTGGTCAAAAAGTTGGTTATTGTCAAGGAACAAGATCATGGTCTCATCATTTAGGGTTTGTCGACACCGAGGCATCCTAAAAGCTAAGCTTTTATCATTTAGGGTTTGTCGATGCCGAGGCACCCTAAAAGCCTAAGCGTACATCATTTAGATTCTCATCGACACCGAGGCACCCTATAGAAGCCAAGTTAAGTTTTCATCATTTAGGGTTTATCGATGCCGAGGCACCCTAGGTTGGGCCTAATCACTTGGCACTAATCACTTGGCTCTATTGCCACCTATATTGGGTTTATCATCTAGGGTTTATCGATGCTAAGGAGAATTCTAAGTTGGGCCTAATCACTTGGCTCTATTGCCACCTATGGTTTAATGCAACAAGAATGGCGGGGCAGTTGATCCTACTTAATTAAGTACTAAGATACCCCGGCCCATGCATTAGTCGCAAGTACCCCATATGTCCTATTTTTAGCAAAGTCATGCTAAAATTCACGAAAAATTTCGGCATGACCTTTGCTAAAAATAGGACATATAGAGTACCTGAATTTGTCGGAACGGAAGTTAATCGACATTCCGGCAAACTCAAGGGTCTCTCGGGGTACCTGCAAATTCATCACGACACAATGGTCGGAGACAAAACCTAGCAAACTAGCAAGATGATCATCATGTTTGCAAGTCATTACTTGTCAAATTCAGAAGAAGGAACAATTTATTTGTGACATAGTTGGCCCATACAGAAGAAGCAACACCCTGCACTAGCCTAAAAACAAGTGAAGTTTCACCCATATAAGAACAACTTTATAAAATCAGAGAAGTTGCTAAATTTTTTGTATCCTTCATATACACTGGAGTACAATGCTTTATAATGTTCCATCATCATTACAGAAAATTGACAATTGTCCATAACAGTTAACTACTAGGAGATTATTTCAGTTTTACATGGGTGCGGTGGGTCGTCGGCGGCAGTGGAGCGGGGGAGAGGGTGCGGGGCCCGTCAGCGGTGGTGGAGCGGGGGGAGGGTGCGGGGGGTGCTAATGGCGCACCACAGAGACATGCGCCATTAGTAACCCAACATACTAATGGCGCACCACACAGACATGCGCCATTAGTAGTTTTGCAAAAAAGTAAAAAGAATAATTTTTATACTAATGGCGCACCGTGGCACAGTGCGCCATTACTAGTTTAAACTAGTAATGGCGCACTATGCAACGGTGCGCCATTAGTAGTTTTGCAAAAAAGTAAAACAAAAAAATACAGTAGTGGCGCACTCTATGGCTGGTGCGCCATTAGTAGTTCTAACTACTAATGGCGCACTCTGCCCAGATGCGCCATTAGTATGTTTGAAAAAATGAAAAAAACATTTTGTTACTAGTGGTGCACCATGTGCCTGGTGCGCCATTAGTGTCTTCCACACTAATGGCGCACCAACAGATGGTGCGCCATTAGTATATAGTAATGGCGCACCACATGTCTGGTGTGCCATTAGTGTCAATTCCATCTATAGCCCTTTTCCTAGTAGTGACACTGGAGGACAGAAGAGGTTTCCCCCACAAGTGTGGATGGTGAACATGATATACGCAACCCACATCCCCAAGAGGGAGCGGAAGCGTGCACTCAGGGACGTATATGCGTTGGAGCCAGTCGCCCCAAAGTTCAACCCTTGGTCCGCCTGTCCAATCACCTTCGATCGTAGGGACCACCCCACTAGTATCCGTCATGGCGGATTCGCCACACTGGTCCTAGACCCAATCATTGGCGGATTTCACCTCACTCGAGTCCTTATGGATGGCGGCAGCAGCCTAAACTTGCTTTATCAGGACACAGTGCGCAAAATGGGTATAGGCCCCTCAAGGATCAAACCCACAAAAACGACCTTTAAAGGCGTCATTCCAGGTGTAGAGGCCCATTGCACAGGCTCAATTACACTGGAAGTGGTCTTCGGATCCCCGGATAACTTCCGAAATGAAGAGTTAATCTTCGATATAGTCCCGTTCCGTATTGGTTATCACGCGCTGCTTGGGCGTACCGCATTTGCTAGATTCAATGCGGTACCGCGTTATGCATACCTCAAGCTCAAGATGCCAGGACCTCGCGGAGTTATTACAGTCAATGGAAACACAGCACACTCTCTTCGAACAAAGGAGCACACCGCAGTCCTCACAGCAGAAGCGCAAAGCAGCCTCTCAAGGCAATCAACCAGTTCGGCGCTTCAAAGCCCGGACACCTTCAAGCGCGCTCAGAGCAATCGCCAAATAGACCACCTGGCGTGATCTGAGCTCGCGTAGCAATACGGCAGCCACCCCAATCCTAGCCCAGCGGCGAAACTCGTGCCACGCGTACATAATTACGCATTAAAAATACCATGGGCACAGGTGGGGAGGGGGCACAACTGCAGCACGCCCCAAGACGCGGCTTAAACCGCACTAGGGGCTTCCTGTTTGGTTATCTTTTTTTTCAGGACCTTAATCTCTGGAAACACTGTCCGGCAGCACTATTGCCGAATACATGATGCAGCAACCAAGGAGGCAGACAGCTACGTCATACCACGGAATTCACAGGTGGATTACAGTAACGAGCAAAATATTCGATTTAATATCATTCCTCAGCTTGCCCTTGGAAGGTACATAGTCCTACTCTTTGCTTATCGCACTATCTGTATCATTCTGCTTTAGCGCAATTTTTGGAACACTCGTCCACTCAAATAGCGACATATTCGATTTAACCAAGTGTCACTCAAATATTACATCTTTGGAACACTCGTCCACTATGAGACGGGCACCTGGCAGAACACCCTCGTAGTACATCTCGGGGTGGCGGTGCTCCTTGCCCTCCGGCGGCCCCTCCTTGATCAGCTTCACGGCGTCCAGCTTGACCCACTGCAACTTCACACGGGCGAAAGCCCGGCGTGCACCTTCAATGCAGACAGATCGCTTGACGACCTCCAGCCGCGGGCAGGCATCCACAAGCCACCTCACCAGGCCGAAGAAGCTGTTCGGAAGGGCGTCGCCAGGCCACATCCGGAGTATAAAGCTCTTCATGGCCCGATCAGCCGCCTTATGTAGCTCGACCATCTGCTTCAGCTAGTCACTCATTGGCACCGGGTGTTCGGCCTCAGCATACTGAGACCAGAACAGCTTCTCCGTTGAGCTTCCATCCTCGGCCTGGTAAAATTGTGCGGCATCGGACACACTACGGGGCAAATCTGCGAATGCTCCTGGAGAGCTCCAGATTCGGGTAAGTAATCGGTAATTTACTTTTACATGCTTGCTTTGCATATAGAAAGCCTTACCCGCCGCTATCTTCTTCATCGCATCGATCTCCTGGAGGGCCTTTTGGGCTTCGGCCTTGGCACTTTTTGCACTCTCGAGGGCCGCGGCAAGCTCGGACTCCCGCGTCTTTGAGTCAAGCTCCAACGCCTCGTACTTCGCCACGAGAGCCTGGAGCTCTTGCTGCACCTCGCCCACTCGAGCCTCGTGCTTCCCTCGCTCGGTGCGCTCCTTGGCCGCTTTATCTTCGGCCTTGGTTAGCGCTTGCTTTAGGGTCGCCCCCTCGGTCGTGGCCCCTGGCAAACATACAATGATCCTATCATTTTGCAATCGCGTCCTCTTTTATATATACATATCTATAGACAGGGTATTACTTACCCTTGTTCTCCTCGAGCTGCCTCTTGGCAAGGCCGAGCTCTTTCCTGGACCCCTCGAGGTCCTGCTTCAGTACGGCGACCTCCGCAGTTAGTGCAACGGACGCCAGCAGCGAAGCCTGCATATGCATATTGACATACTTATATTAGACTCCTGTGATATTATTTGATCCTCTGCTCGGCTTTTCTTTGTGAACACCGAACAAAGCATCAGGGGATACTGTCTATGCGGTAATATTTCTACTACATTTTAAAACACTTACCTCAAAGCCTGTTAGAAGGCTGGCACAGGCTTCAGTCAATCCGCTCTTGGCGGACTGAACCTTCTGGATCACCACACTCATGATAGTGCGGTGCTCCTCGTCGATGGAAGCATTGCGAAGCGCTTCCAGCAGATTATCCGACGCCTCTGGATGGACAGAGGTCACCGGCATAGGCGTCTTGCCCCTCTTAGGAGGAGGCCGCCTGCCCGAGCCTGGAACCGCTGGAGGTTCCGGCGCGGTGTTCGGCTAAGGGCCGAACTCGGGGCTCTCAGGGGCCCCGTCCCTTCGGCTCCCGGAGTCCGGAAGGTCGCCTTGAGGCACCTCCGGGACTGTCTCCCCTCGGTCCGGTGCCTCTTGAGATAGCACCTCAGTGTCGTCGGCAGGATGAGGGGAGGTGGCGGTCGGGACTGGATCGCTGTCCATGTCCGACGAGCCCAGGGAGCCATCCGATGATACCTCGATATTGGCTCGTGGCGGCCTGCATAATTATGTTCGGCGTCAGGGAAAACAGTGCAACAAAGGAATTCTATGAGTTACTCTGGTATCCGAATACTTACGATCTCCCCGGGGGCTTGGCCCTGGGCAACTACTCGTCTTCGCCTTCGTCGGCAGCGGTGGAACTGTCCGGAAGGAGAGTCCTTCCCTTCTTGGACCCTTCGGCCTCCCCAGTTGGGGCGGCCTTCCTTTTCTTGTCTCCCCTGCCTGGAGGGGGAGCATCTTCTTCTTCCTCCTCGTCTTCAGGGGAAGAGTGTGCCCCAGAGTTATCGGACGATGAGTCCGATAACACTTGGCACCGGGAACTCTTTCGGGTTCCCTTGGCCTTCTTGGTCTTCTCCGGCACCTTGTAAGGAGCCGGAGCCAGCATCTCCATCAGGAGAGCGCCCGCAGTATCTTCGGGTAAAGGGGCCGGACAGTTAATCTGCCCTAACATCTCCACCCTGTCCTATCAAAGGCATGGAGATTAGACCCCGCACATAATTAACCTAGGGAAAATAAATGTCCTACGGGACGTATTGAACTCACCGAACACGCTAGGCGCTTTACGCTTAGTCCGCGGTCCTCGGCGAGAGAAGGAGGGACCTCAGCGCCCTTGAACAGCACCTTCCAGATGTCCTTGTGCGTCTTATCAAAGAGCTCGCTCAGAGTCTGGTGCCGGGTCGGGTCGAACTCCCACAAGGTACAATCCCGTTGTTGACATGGGAGGATCCGGCGGATGAGCATAACTTGGACTATGTTGACAAGCTTGAGCTTCTTGCTCGCCATACTCTGGATACATTTCTGGAGTCTATCCAGCTCCACTGACGAACCCCATGACAAGCCCTTCTCTTTCCAGGAAGTGAGCCGTGTAGGGAATCCGGATCAAAACACGGGGGCTGCCACCCATTTGGCGTCGCGCGGCTCGGTGATGTAGAACCACGCCGATTGCCATCCCTTTATTGTCTCCACGAAGGAGCCTTTGAGCCATATAACGTTGGGCATCTTGCAAACCATGGATCCGGCGCATTCTGCTTGTTGGCCTCGTACCACCTTCGGCTTGATATTGAAGGTCTTTAACCACAGGCTGAAGTGGGGCCGGATGCGGAGGAAAGCCTCACACACGACGATGAATGCTGAAATGTTGAGGATGAAGTTTGGGGCCAGATCACGAAAGTCCAGCCCATAGTAGAACATGAGACCACGGACGAATGGATGGAGGGGAAACCCTAGTCCACGGAGGAAGTGGTGAAGGAAAACTACCCTATCGTGAGGTTCCGGGGTAGGGACGATCTGCCCCGCAGCGGGCAGCCGATGCGCGATGTTCGCGGCTAAGTATCTGGCTCTGCGCAGCTTCTTGATGTCTCCCTCCGTGACGGAGGAGACCATCCACCTGCCTCCCACTCCGGACATGGTTGGAGAAGGTTGAGGTGGGAAGTGCGGACTTGGGCACTAGAGCTCGAGTGTGCGAAAAAGGATGAGCAAATGAGGAAGAAGGCGTGGATAGAAAGGTGAATCCTTATCTCTTTATATGGGCGGACGAAGCTAAGCGTCCCCACTTGCCTGGTAAAACTCGCTTATCCCCCAAGCGCCGTAATTGATGGAGCGGTTTGGTTACCCACGCCCGTATTGATGAGAATCCCATAATAAGGGGACACGATCTCTGCTTTGACAAGACGTGTCGAAAAACGGCCTCGCGTTATGTGCGGGGCTGGTTAAAGGAAACGGTTCGAATAATCACCAGGCCATGACATAACGTCATACTGTCAAGACAAGTCAGCAAATTAGAATTGCGAAAATATTATTCTCTCTACGGTGGTATGTGGAACTTATTTTGCAGGGTCGGACACTATCCTCGTTTTCAAGTTCTTCTGTGATGTATTCGGAGAAGGAACCTGCCTTGCAATGCCGAAGACAATACTGCGTGCCGGACTCATCGTCATTGAAGCCTGGTTCAGGGGCTACTGAGGGAGTCCTGAATTAGGGGGTCTCCGGACAGCCGGACTATCTCCATTGGCCGGACTGTTAGACTATGAAGATACAGGATTGAAGACTTCGTCTCGTGTCCGGATGGGACTCTACTTGGCGTGGAAGGCAAGCTAGGCAATACGGATATGGATATCTCCTCCTTTGTAACCGATCTTGTGTAACCCTAACCCTCTCCGGTGTCTATATAAACTGAAGGGTTTTAGTCCGTAGGACAACAACCATAACATACAATCATACCATAGGCTAGCTTCTAGGGTTTAGCCTCTCTGATCTCGTGGTAGATCTACTCTTGTACTACCCATATCATCAATATCAATCAAGCAGGACGTAGGGTTTTACCTCCATCAAGAGGGCCCGAACCTGGGTAAAACATTGTGTCCCCTGCCTCCTGTTACCATCCGCCCTAGACGCACAGTTCGGGACCCCCTACCCGAGATCCGCCGGTTTTGACACCGATAGCGGGTGTGCTAAAGGATTTGCCGTTCTCTTGGCGATTTGAATCGCGGTACTTGAGGGGCATGGATTAGGAGAGATGTGCCAGCTTTCAGGCTCAAACGAGGGTGACTCGCGAGAAGGCAAAGAGAAGAAAAATGCTCATGAGGGCACCTGCCTAGCCCCCTTGCGAGGTATGCCAGAGAGAGATCATGAGCAAACCAAAGCTAAAAACGCGGTAAAAGGCGAAGGAACCAAATCAGCAAGGAACGCCAAAGGCAAACATTGATTAAGAAGAAGCGAACCAACTGCAGAAATCAAATGAAAAGCCGCGTCCGGCACCTAATCTAGTCTTCAAGTCTTCTCACCAGCGCGGAGCTAAGTGTTGTCCACTAGGCATGGGAGGGAGCACTAGGGCCTGAGGCCGGCGCTCCTGAGACTCCGGGCGTGTACAGCCCCAACTCATTATTACGTGAGAGTGTCATGGGCGGTGATTCTTCACAGGCACTGGGCCTTCTTCACAGGCTCTAGGCCTTGCTTCACAGGCTCTAGGCCTTGCTTCACAGGCTCTAGGCCTTGCTTCACAGGCTCTGGGCCTTGCTTCATAGGTAGAACTTCCGCAGGTGCTGGATGTTTCAGGCGTTTTGGATTGGTGTCCCTTCTTGCGTCTCCAGGTGCACTACGCCAGGCCTGGAGATGTGGACAACCCTGAACGGTCCCTCCCACATGGGTGAAAGCTTGTGCAGCCCTTCCCTGGAGAGGACCCGCCTGAGGACCAGGTCACCCGTCTTGAGCGTCCTGGAGAAAATGTTGTGGCAATGGTAATGCCGTAGCGCTTGCTGGTACCTTGCCGCCCTTAATGCAGCTTCGCGACGATGTTCCTCCCCTAGCACGTGGTCCATCCCCCGCATGGCGTCCTGCTGCGTTTCGTCGAACGCCAAAATCCGCGCGGAGCGATGCTTGACCTCGTGAGGGAGGACTACTTCAGCTCCGTAGACGAGGAAGAACGGAGTCTCTCCCGTTGGCTTGGTAGCGGTGGTGCGGATGGACCACAACACGGACTGGAGCTCGTCGTGCGAGCCCCTGCCGTAGGCCTCCAGCTTCTTCTTGAAGGTCCTGGTCTTGAGGCCCCTCGGGACCTCAGCGTTGGCGCGCTCAGCCTGACCATTGCTCCTGGGGTGGGCTACCAAAGTGTAGCAGATCTGCGTTCCTAGGTTAGCACAGTAGGTTTTAAAGAGGTTACTAGTAAACTGCGAGCCATTATCCGTGATGATGCAGTTGGGGACCCCGAAGCGGCTCACGAGGCCCTTAATGAACTTGACAGCAGAGCCGGCTGGAATGGTTCGGACAGCTTCCACTTCCGCCCACTTGGTGAGCTTATCGATGGCGATGTACAGATAACGGTAGCCCCCTGGCGCTCGTGGGAACGGGCCTAGGATGTCTAGCCCCCAAACCGCGAACGGCCATGTGAGCGGGATGGTTTGGAGGTCCTGAGCAGGCTGATGGATTTGCTTGGCGTGGAATTGGCAAGCTTCGCAGGATTTCACCAGCTCGGCTGCATCGTTGAGTGCTGTGGGCCAATAGAATCCGCTGCAGAAGGCTTTGCCGATGAGGGTCCGTGATGATGAGTGATGTCCACAATCCCCGCCGTGTATGTCAGTCAGCAACTCCCTCCCTTGATCGTTGGAGATGCAGCGCAGCGTGACATCGTTCGGCCGTTTTTTGTACAACTCGCCATCTTGAATGCAGTATGTCGTGGCCTATCAGGCCACGTGCTCCACGTCCTCTTCCTTCTCCGGCAGTGTCCCATGCATCAGGTACTCCTTAAACTCCTTGGTCCAGCACTCCTCCTGATGCTTGAACACTAAGAGTAGCCGAGCTCCTGAGGTTGAGCCGCAAGCTGGTCTCCTATGGCCAGGGGCTGTGGTAGCTCCTCCCGAGGCTGAGTCGTGCTTGAGAGAGGTGGCGTAGCTGACGGCTTGAAGAGCCGCTCTTCGAAGACGCCGGGCTCCTGCGGTTTCCGCTTGGATGCTCTCTTGGCGATGTCATCGGCTTCCTTGTTGGTGCCCGGGGGCATGTGCTGCAGCTCCAAGCCTGAGAACTGCTTTTCCATCTTGCGCACCTCCGCAAGGTAGGCCTCCATGTGCTCGTCCTTTGGCTCGTACACTTTGTTGGAGAAGTTGACGAGGAGCTGCAAGTCTCCCTTGACGGTAAGGCGCCTCACCCCCAGAGTCGCGGCAGCCCTCAGGCCGGCTATGAGGCCTTCGTATTCTGCGATATTGTTGGAGACATTCTCGCCATGCTGGAAGCAGAGTTGCACGGTGTAGTAAAGCTTGTCCTGAGTGGGCGAGATGAGCACTGCTCTAGCCCCCGCGCCCTAGTGCGCAAAGGCGCCATCAAAATACATGACCCAGCCATCTGGTGCCTCACTTCCTGGGGAGGTGGACAGGTCTTCTCCTTCCTCAAGAGCCGGGGCATCTGTCCATTCCACCACAAAATCGGCGAGTGTGACTCCCTTGATGACCCTAGTGGTGCTGAACTCCAGCTGGAATGCTTACAACTCGATGTTCCATTCAGCGACCCTTCCGGCTGAGTTTGGGCTCCTGAGTACCCTCTCCAATGGGTAAGATGAGATGACCTTGATGGGGTGCCCCTGGAAGTAGTGTCACAGCTTGCGCGAGGCCACCAAGAGTGCGAGCAAGAGCTTTTGCGGCATGGGGTAGCGTGCCCTTGCGTCTCGCAGTATGGTGCTGACGAAGTATACCGGGTGCTCGACGAGGGCTGGCACACTGTCGAGGCTCGGGTCTTGCGGAGATTGTGGCGTATCCTGAGGTGGAGGGTTTCCTGAGATATGGCCATCCTCAGGAGTTTCCACGACACTGCCCTGCCGAGCTTGATCTCCCGCCGCTGATGGCTGTGGTGTGCCTTCCTCACCCTGCGTTGCATCAGCTCTGGCTTGGCACGGCACACCTTTGTCTCTGCGCTCCTCCCGAACCGCCACCAGCGCCGTGCTGGCAGAATACAGGGTGGCGGCGAGGTAGAGTACCAGAGGCTCGAGTGGCTGCAGCGCCACCATCACCGGGGGGCTGGTGAGGTATTTCTTGAGGTCTTGGAAGGCCCGGTCGGCCTCCGGGGTCCACTCGAATGGGCCTTTCTTCTTCATGAGCTTGAAGAAGGGTAAGGCGCGCTCGCCTATCTTAGAGATGAAGCGCCCTAACGCGGTCACCCTTCCTGCCAGTTTTTGCATCTCCTTGAGGGTCTGTGGTGGGCTCATATCTTCGATGGCCCTGATCTTCTCCGGGTTCGCCTCGATCCCTCTGTGGGATACGAGAAACCCCAGCAGCTTGCCAGAGGGGACGCCAAACATGCACTTCTCCGGGTGAAGCCTCAAGTTCACCCGGCGCAAACTCTCAAAGGTCTCCTCCAAGTCTTGAATCAACGTCCTCGCCTCACGAGATTTGACCACTATGTCATCAACGTAGGCCTCTATGTTTCTGTCGAGCTGCCGCCCCAAGGCGATGTGCATCAGCCGCTGAAAGGTTGTGCCTGCATTGTGAAGGCCGAAAGGCATGGAGGTGTAGCAGTACAACCCACATGGTGTCAAGAAGGCCGTCTTTTCCACATCCTCCACCGCCATCTTGATCTGATGGTATCCATAGAACGCATCCAGGAAACATAACAAATCGCACTCGGCAGTGGAGTCGACGATTTGATCGATGCGCGGAAGGGGGAACGGATCTTGGGGGCAGGCTTTGTTGAGGTTGGTGAAGTCGACGCACATTCGTTCCTTCCCACCTTTCTTCGGTACTACGACGGGATTCTCCAGCCATTCGGGGTATCGAACTTCTCGGATGGTGCCTGTCGCCTCCAGTTTGCTTGTCTCTCGGACGATGAAGGCCTGCTTCTCAGTGGACTTCCATCTTGCTCGCTGCTTCACGGGGCATACGTTGGGGCATACCCTTAGATGATGCTGGATTACCTCTCTCGGGACCCCTACCAGCTGATTGGGCTCCCACGCGAATATCTCCTTGTTCGCACGCAAAAACCTCACCAAGGCTTCTTCTTGTCCTGAGCCAAGGCCGGTTCCTATGGTGAAGGTGGCTCCTGAAGACCCGTCCTCGTTGACTGGCACCTGCTTGGTCTCCGCCTTGTCTTGGGTGAACAATTGCCTCTTCTTGGTGGGCGCGGTTTCCTTGGCCTCGGGCGCACCAGTGCCGGCTGGCTGTGCCGCCGCCGCGGTCTTGAAGGCGAGCCTGAGCACCGTCACAGCCTCCTTAGTGTGCCCCCTTGATGGTGAGGACGCCCTTGCTCCCTGGCATCTTCATGAGGTTGTAGGCCGGGTGAGTCGCCGCCATGAACTGAGCGAGAGCCGGGTACCCGAGGATGGCGTTGTACGGGACACCGATGCGGGAGATGTCAAAGTCCACCAGCTCGGTGCGATAGTTGTCTCGCATGCCAAAGGTGACAGGGAGGCGGATCTGCCCCAGAGGGTGAGCAGCTCCACCACCCAGTCCTGTGAAGGGCTTGCTAAGGCCGAGCCGTTCGAGTGGCACATGAAGAAGGCTGAAGGCTTCCACGGAGAGTAAGTTGAGGCCGGCGCCGCCGTCGATGAGGGTCTTGGTGATGGCCACGTTGCAGATGGTGGGCCTGCAGAGCATCGGGAGCATCCAGAGCCGGCGGTGGAGTCGAGGTGGTCATCCGAGTCGAAGGTGAGGTCGGCCCCGGCGCATCCCAACCCGGCGGAGCCCCCAGGCGCTTGCAGGCTGCCCCAATCTGACGGAAGAAAGGCTTGACGTGGCGATCTGAAGGAGGTGCTTGGGAGCCACCCAGCAGTGCCGCGACTGCGTGGTGTGCCGGCGGCACATAATGCGCAGTGAAGAGGTCGCAGAGTTCCCCCCAGGACGTCACCGTGGATCCCAGGAGGTTGAGCCGCTAGGCGCATGGCTCGTCGGTGAGCGCCAGGGGGAACAAGTTTGCCACGATCTTGTCGTCACCTCCGGCTTCGAGGACGGCCTCCTCGTATGCTAGCAGGAACAGCGCCGAGTCTGCCACGCCATTGTAACACGGTGGAATCTCCGGCCTGAACATGGCCGGCCACTGCACTTGCCGCAGAGCGGGGGCCAGGGCCCGATACCCAGACTCACTGCTGCTGGTGTTGGCCGCAGAGGTTGGTGGTGGGCACCTGCCATGGAAGCGTAGTGCGGCGGCGCGGGGCGCTGGTTGATGGAGAGAAGCCCCGGCGCACCCCTACCTGGCATGCCAAATGTTGGATGTGGGGTTCCGGCTAACCCTTAAGGTTCGAACACTGGGGTGCGTGCGAAGTCTTTCCCTCCTACCGATCTACGCTCTAGCTCGCTAAGATCTTGCGGACGAACTCGACGAACTCACAACACAGAAAGACACATGATTTATACTGGTTCGGGCCACCGTTGTGGTGTAATACCCTACTCCCGTGTGGTGGTGGTGGATTGCCTCTTGGGATGATGATGAACAGTATAAGGGAAGAACTGCCTCCTGAGGTTTAGGTGTTCTTGTGTGTATGAACTTGTGGTGTAAGGATTCGATCCTCTCTCTCTCTTGGTTAGATGAGTCCATCCCCCTCTACTATGGTGGCTAGTCCTATTTATAGAGGCCCTGGTCCTCCTCCCAAATATCGAGCGGGAAAGGAGCCAACAATGGCGGGCAAATTTGAAGGGGGACGGCTAGTACGAGCTATCCTGACAAAAGTAGTCTTCGCCTGCACAAAGCTCTGGTGGTGACACCATCTTTGGCTCCACAATGACCTCTGTCTTGCAGTCCATGGTCTTGGTCTTGTTGCACCGAAATGGCAACCTTTGCCTGAGGCCTCGGTACCTCGCGGCTACGCTTGCCCCCTTTGCACCAAAGAGGAAACAAGGACGCTGCGCGCACTGGCGCCTGCCTGGCGCCCGCTTGGTGTCGATCGTCATGGCTCACGTCACGAGAGCCTCGCGAGGTTTGCCCCACCTTGACATCCTCGCTCCTCGTGAGCCTGCCTGGTCAGGCCACTCTAGAGGAGGTCTTGCGTCGTCCGCCTCGCGAGGCTTGGCCCCTCGCGAGGGTCTTGGATGCTTGTTGATGAAGATGGGCCGTATGGCCTGCTGGCTCCGCACGCCGTGAGCCGTAGGCAGGCAAGTCTGGGGACCCCCGTTCCCAGAACGCCGACATAAGCAATTTGAGGAAATCGTATGCAAGCATGGATGGCACGAGAAGAACCAAGGTGTTGGTTTGAATGAAAGTTCAATGCTAATGGAGTCGAGTGGGAAGAAGATCAGTACCCTAAGACGAAGTTTATTCCCCAAAAGGAGAAGTATGATCCTTCTTCTTTCAAGGGAACTCAAGCTCAAGATGATATTCCACCACAAGACCACAAGCTATAAGGCAAGGACAAGCTTCAAGATGATAGACTCATATGAAGAACCACTTTAAGCTTTGGTCAAGTGGGTACCCAAGACTACCTCAAGTTCTACTTCATCAAGTACAACTACAACTCCAAGGATTCCCATCAAGTTGTTGTGGGTTCCAAAGAAGAACTAGAGAGTTCTTGATGGTGACTCCATCAATAAACTTCACTCATATTCATTCATGGTAAGAACTTGTGCAAACCACTTCAACATCATGCACCAGTTCATGGAGTCACAACCCCTCTTGTTGGTAAGTTAAGGGACAAGGTAATAAATGCATTCATGGACATCATGATATGTGTACTTCACTCTATGTTTATGGATATCCTTGTTCCTTATGGGACTAACCCATGTAGGTGTTGAAAGTCCTACAAATTCCAAGGAAAGCTCCCAACTCTTGATGATGATCATCAACATTGAGCTTCCACAACTACTACAACAACTACATGAAGTCTTCAATGACAAACCCCAAGGTTAGTTCATCCCTCTTAAGGGGGGTCTCACATCTAGTGGGAGCTTTAATCTAAGACTTGAGCTAAAGCAGCTCTATTGATGTGAACACATTAATGCTTTATGTAAAAATGGTAACCCCATTTGTGCTTAAACGATGAGTATGACCTATGATCAAATGTTCTCATTTGACTCCTAAGTGAAGATACTCATATATACATGACTTTTTCGTTGACCATTGTCTTGATCAATGCTAGATTCGTTGTGCATGTTTGCCATATTTATTGTATGTGTGAGCATGTTGCTTTGCATATTTTCCCATTCGAAGACATCCTATTGTTGTTTGGTCGATTTGGATCTTTTGGCAAATTAGATGGACAAAAATGCCTAAGAACCTTCTCTAGCTCTATCTATCTCAACTTTTCTCAAACTCATTCTTGCTAATCACAAAATTTGAACAAGTGTCTATTTGGACCCTCTGGGTTAGGAGCATTTGGAGCCACCATTCCGAATAAGGCTGGACATTAAACCTTCTCTGTGTACCTCGGTCTGACCAATCCAGTCCATTTTCATCCCACCAAGTCACTTAGATTGATCAGTATTATGCCCTCGGAAAGCCTGCCTGAACATGTTCGGTCTCATCAAAATGCCCTATCTCTGGAAGTTACACGTCTTGGTGCCTCCTGCGGTTTCACTCGGACTGATCGACAATGTGCGAGTTTATACATCACGCAGACGCTTCACCTGAAAATTTCTTCAAACATGACCTTCCTGCAACTCGCCTCTGTCGCCATCTAGATCGCCTGAACATCACCCATGTGTCCCGCCAGCCCTCGCCACATGATTCCGTTGCCTTCGTCGACAATCTCCACTGATATCACCGTCATAGAGGACCATCGCCAAGTTAGGGTACGAATCTTATCTTTTTGTTCTCCCCCAATCCGATTCTTATCACAAAAACTTGTGCATTATCTTTCCACACATGTACAACATCTAACCACCAATCAAATTCATAGTTTTTTGGTTTTGAGCAAAAAAATAGGGTTAGTTTATCGTTGTCTTCACTTCGGACTGACTGAATGGACATGCTTTGGTGCCATCGAGTTGCCTTAGGCCATCACACAGAGTACATCTTGGTATGACCGAAATGTACTCGCTTGGTGTGGCCGAATAACAGTTTTGAAATTCCATGAGCACCTTGGAGAGACCGAGTCACACACTCAGTGCCACCGAAACATGTTGACAAGTTTCTATTGTTGCCTTAGAATTTCCCAACATGTTCACTTGGTGAGACCGAATTGTAGACAAAGAAAACTTAAACTTGAATTTTGAACTCAATTCTTTGCATAAACCTCTGTATTTTGGGATCCTCATCTATTCTATCCCCATCTACTCTATTCACAGGGCTAGTTTGCCAAGATGTCAGGGTCATATGATAGCCAGAGAAGAGTTGAGAATGATGTTGATGTTGGAGAACGTAGCAGAATTTAAAATTTTCTACGCATCACCAAGATCAATCTATGGAGTTATCTAGCAACGAGGGAAAGGGGGTGCATCTACATACCCGTGTAGATCGTGAGCGGAAGCATTCAAGAGAACGGGGTTGATGGAGTCGTACTCGTCATGATCCAAATCACCGATGACCGAGCGCCGAACGGATGACACCTCCGCGTTCAATACATGTACGGTTGGGAAGACGTCTCCTCCAACTTGATCCAGCAAAGGGGAAGGAGAGGTTGATGGAGATCCAGCAGCACAGCGGCGTGGTGGTGGAAGCAACGGTGATCTCGGCAGGGCTTCGCCAAGCTCACCGAGAGGGAGAGTTGTCACGGGAGGGAGAGGGAGGCGCCAGGGTCTAGGGTGCAACTGCCCTCCCTCCCCCCCACTATATATAGGACCCCTAAGGGGGGCACCGGCCCTAGAGATTGGATCTCAAGGGGGGGCGGCGGCCAAGGGGGGTGGCTTGCCCCCCAAGCCAAGTGGGGCGCCCCCCATCCCTAGGGTTTCCAACCCTGGGCGCAGGGGGAGGCCCAAGGGGGGCGCACCAGCCCACCAGGGGCTGGTTCCCTTCCCCACTTCAGCCCATGGGGCCCTCCGGGATAGGTGGCCCCACCCGGTGGTCCCCCGGGACCCTTCTGGTGGTCCCGGTACAATACCGGTGATCCCCGAAACTTTCCCGATGGCCGAAACTGGACTTCCTATATATAATTCTTCACCTTCGGACCATTCCGGAACTCATTGTGACGTCCTGGATCTCATCCGTCACTCCGAACAACTTTCGGGTTACCGCATACTAATATCTCAACAACCCTATCATCACCGAACCTTAAGTGTGTAGACCGGGTTCGGGAGACACACAGACATGACTGAGACGACTCTCCGGCCAATAACCAACAGCGGGATCTGGATACCCATGTTGGCTCCCACATGTTCCACGATGATCTCATCGGATTAACCATGATGTCGAGGATTCAATCAATCTCGTATACAATTCCCTTTGTCAATCAGTATGCTACTCGCCCGGGACTCGATCGTCGGTATCCCAATACCTCGTTCAATCTCGTTACCGGCAAGTCACTTTACTCGTACCGTAATGCATGATCCCATGATCAACCACTTGGTCACATTGAGCTCATTATGATGATGTATTACCGAGTGGGCCTAGAGATACCTCTCCGTCATACGGAATGACAAATCCCAGTCTCGATTCGTGCCAACCCAACAGACACTTTCGGAGATACCCGTAGTGCACCTTTATAGTCACCCAGTTACGTTGTGACGTTTGGCACACCCAAAGCACTCCTACGGTGTCTGGGAGTTGCACAATCTCATGGTCTAAGGAAATGATACTTGACATTCGGAAAAGCTCTAGCAAACGAACTACACGATCTTTGAGCTATGCTTAGGATTGGGTCTTGTCCATCACATCATTCTCCTAATGATGTGATCCCGTTATCAATGACATCTAATGTCCATAGTCAAGAAACCATGAATATCTTTTGATCAACGAGCTAGTCAAGTAGAGGCTCACTAGGGACGTGTTGTGGTCTATGTATTCACACATGTATTATGATTTCCGGATAACACAATTATAGCATGAACAATAGACAATTATCATGAACAAGGAAATATAATAATAACCATATTATTATTGCCTCTAGGGCATATTTCCAACAGTCTCCCACTTGCACTAGAGTCAATAATCTAGTTACATTGTGACGAATTGAACACCCATAGAGTTCTGGTGTTGATCATGTTTTGCTCTAGGGAGAGGTTTAGTCAACTGATCTGCCACATTTAGGTCCGTATGTACTTTACAAATATCTATGTCTCCATTTTGAACACTTTCACGAATGGAGTTGAAGCGACGCTTGATATGCCTAGTCTTCCTGTGAAACCTGGGCTCCTTGGCAAGGGCAATAGCTCCAGTGTTGTCACAAAAGAGAGTCATCGGGCCCGATGCATTGGGAATGACTCCTAGGTCGGTAATGAACTCCTTCACCCAGATTGCTTCTTGTGCTGCCTACGAGGCTGCCATGTACTCCGCCTCACATGTTGATCCCAGCACAACGCTTTGCTTGCAACTGCACCAGCTTACTGCCCCACCATTCAAAATATACACGTATCCGGTTTGTGACTTAGAGTCATCCAGATCTGTGTCGAAGCTAGCATCGACGTAACCCTTTACGACGAGCTCTTCGTCACCTCCATAAACGAGAAACATATCCTTAGTCTTCTTTAGGTACTTCAGGATATTCTTGACCGCTGTCCAGTGTTCCATGCCGGGATTACTTTGGTACCTTCCTACCAAACTTACGGCAAGGTTTACATCAGGTCTGGTACACAGCATGGCATACATAATAGACCCTATGGCCGAGGCATAGGGGATGACACTCATCTTTTCTCTATCTTCTGTTGTGGTCGGGCATTGAGCCGTGCTCAATTGCATACCTTGCAATACAGGCAAGAACCCCTTCTTGTCAGGACCCCGACTCAATGCCACATCGATCTAGCATGTAACACCTCATATCACTTTGCGGCCTCACGCACGGTATTCCCACGGGTGTCGCCTTACCTTTGCCCGGGACCGTTTGCGCCTTTTGGCACACGTATATGACAGTGTCGCTAGCATCCATATGATAAGGAGCCCGGGCTGACATGGCTAGTCGTAAACCCAAAGCGGCACAGACTTACAGGGACAGGCATCCATGACCCAGCATCGAATGTGTCGGTCATCAGCGAGTGAATCCAGGCTGTAGCACTGGGCTAGCAGGACTCCGGTGAACCGGGCTGTAGCGGGCTAACAGGACTCCGGTATTCACCGCGTGACATTTCCCCAAAGGGACAGACACAGGAACGAAGAAGGACACATGCCGGCCAGCCTAAGTGTTCCGGAGCAGTAGCAAGCTACCATGGCTCGGTGGAAACACTAGGAGACATTTCCCCGTAAGAGAGGCTACTAAAGATAAACAACTAGATGGTCAGATCCCACACATACCAAGCATTTCAATAACATACACACAATATGCTCGATATGTGCAAATACAACATGGCATCACAACATGACTCTATGACTCAAGTAATCTATTCAATAGGCTCCGAGGAGCGAGATATTACAAACATGGGTCTCATGACCCAACATTCAGAGCATACAAATCAAGCACAAGCGGAAGCTATCATGTCTGAGTACAGACATCTATAAATGAAAAAGGCTGAGAAGCCTGACTATCTACCAAATCCTGCCGAGGCACAAGATCGTAGCTGAGGTAACAAGCTAAACGTCGAAGACCACGCGGAAATACTAGTGAGACTGAAGTCTCTCCCCAGCAAGACTTACATCAGAACTATCTACATATGCATCATTATCAACAAAGGGATGGTGGGGTTTAACTGCAGCAAGCCAGCTTTGACTCGGTGGCTATCCTGAACTACGACTGCGAGTAACTTTTTTGAGGTGGCGCACACGAGTCCACATATTCACCATATCAATACACCACTATGGATCCGCTCCCGTCTCCCTACGAGAACGCCATCCATAGCACTCACGCTTATCTTGCGTATTTTAGAGTATCCACTTTCACTTGTCTATGAACTGATATAAGCAACCCAGAAGTCCTTTTCCGCGGACACGGCTATTCGAATAGATGATGTTAACCCTGCAGGGGTGTACTTCTTCACACACGCTCTCACCACTTACCGCCGTTTACACGACATGTACTCGGCAACCTTCAAGCGGAAGCCCAACGTGGGTGTCGGCCACGGCCTGCCTAAACACTCGAGTCTCTAGTCCAGGTTTATCGCCTATTCAGGTTCCATCCATGAGGAGATCCGGCCGGAGTTTCGCTCACAGCCCCAAACGATGTGAACAGGGTTCCGTGACACCAAACGGGCGCCCGGTTTACCCGGCCACGTGCCTACCGCATCACAGCCCACCCCTACGGTCAGCGCTGCGCACGGCCTCCAGCATACTACAAACACCAGAAACTACTTGCAACTCCTGGACAGAGGACAAGGGTGAATAAGAAGTCGAGCGGGGTCATATTTCAGGGCCCAATGTATGGTAGTAGCTGAATCATGGATCACAAACACAGAACTCAGTTCCTGAGGACGGCTGCAATGAGACAACCCACCATGTACTCCTACATGGCCTCTCACCGCTACCTTTACCAAATCGTATTCACACACTTAGCTCACACACAGTAGGACATGTTCACACACCTCTGATTCATCCCCGATGAATCAGACCTGACTCAACTCTAAGCAGTAGCAGGCATGACAAACAAGCATGAATGAGTAGGCACAACAGGGCTCAAACAACTCCTACTCATGCTAGTGGGTTTCACCTATTTACTGTGGCAATGACAGGTCATGCAGAGGATAAAGGGGTTCAGCTACCGCAGCAAGTAACAAATGAATCGGTGTTATCCTAATGCATTAAAAGAGAGCAGGAGCGAGAGAGTAGGATTATATCGGAATGAACAAGGGGGTTTTGCTTGCCTGGCACTTCTGAAGATAACATTGAGTCTTCATCAGTGTCAACGATCACATCATCGGTATCACGTCTATCGAGAGGGGACAAATACCGGCAACACAGAAGGGAACACAATCAATGCAATGCACAATATGATGCATGATCATGACATGGCAAAATAAATGTGTGTTGGGCTAATGCAACTAAAACCAGATTAAATGGAGTTGGTTTGAATCCAAGATTCAAATTCAAACTCCATATGTGGATATTTAAATGCCCTTTATATGATTTGTGCTAAACAGCAGCTATAAGTTGTTCTAACATGCATGAAAATGGTACAGATGGATTCCTTGAATTTTTCTGATAATTTTTCATATATAAATTATTTAATTTAGAGTTACGGTTAATTTTCTATGATTTATTGAAGTTTTAGCTATTTTCTGAAATTTCCTGAATAATATTAAATCCAGAAAATACTTATTGCGTCAGCCCCACGTCACAGTGACGTCAGCAGGGTCAACTGGGCTGGCTCGGTCAAACCTGACGTGTGGGGGCCACACGTCAGTGACACAGGAGCTAATCCCGGTCAAACCCAGCGCTGACTGGGGTTTGACCAGGGGTGGGGCCCGCTGTCAGTGGCCTAGGGGGTTGGTTAGCGCGTCATTAGTGGCTAATGACAGCGCCACGTCACTGGCCACCGGAGTTCGGCCGGCGGCGACCCGAAACGCGGCGGAAGTTCACCGGGGTTGCGCTACGGGCGGCGGCTGGACGTGCGAAGGGCACCAGAAGGTAGCCCGTGCCCGTGCGCATCTAGGGGGGCCAACGGGAGGTGCGGGGGTGGCCGGGGTTCGCCGGAATGGAGCCCGAGGCGGCGGCCGGAGCTCGGGTGGTGCGGGGTTAGCGCTGCAGCTTGCAAACAAGCTAGCTGCCACGCTAGCGTTGCT
>NC_041382.1:501248247-501267979 GCF_002162155.2 Triticum dicoccoides | reverse complement strand
CTCTGTTCTTTTTATTTCTGTTCTGTTTTTCTTTTAATTAATTCTTTTGCCACTGTTTGAATTAAAAATAATAATTCAAACAATGCCAAAGCTCCTCTGAATATTTTTATATTGCTAGATGGACTTTTCCAAAAGCTTATAAAATATTTCAGGGGGTATTTGAAATTATATTCTAATTATATGAATATAATTCAAATTCAAATAGCTAATGATTTAAATTCAAAGTCCCAAAAATAAATCCTTAAAAATGTTCAATATTTTGGTTGGGACCAGAACCCTTACCAAAAATTATCAAACATTTAAGAAGAGCCTTTTGGAGCAATGGATGAGATTTCTAGGGTTTTTGCCCCTCTTTTATTTAGGGTTTTGAGGCTTCCAATATTCCTCAATTCAAGTTTCAAAAATATAGACATGATGCACACCTGAAGCTAGCCTAGAGCAATGCCAGAAGCTAGGGATGTGACAACTCACCCCCACTAAACAAGAATCTCGTCTCGAGATTCAAGCGTAGGGTAAGGTGAAGGGGAGACGCAAACTAGTATAATCTTCACGATCCAGGTGGCACTTCAAATGAACGTTGATTTGAACACCATTTTGTCTTGTCGTCTTGCTCTGAGAACTCCAGCTAATCATGACAAGAAGAAGAAAGGAAAACTCTGGAAGGATCGGTCTTCTCGAAGATCGAACAACTCAGGATTAACTTCCGGAATGAGACATAACAACATCTCTCGAGCTGAGAGACGAAGCACACCTCTAGAGGAATGGAGTGGAACTGATGACGAGGGTTCACTAGGTAGACAACAATTCCACACCTAAGAAGGTGGTATACGGTTGTCAACGTAGCGAGGAGTTGAGTTGCCATGATACCACAACGAGACACCTTCGGAAGCGTGACTCGTAAATATCTCCCCTTAAGTGGCAAAAGAATTACCTTTGATTCAGAGATCATTGAAACTCTTTATACCAGCTTAAGGCAAATCATAATCGATCATTTAGAGGGGTTCAGTAGAATGGCATACTCAAACTTGGATGATGTGGATTACCTTGTTGAAGACAACGTAATGGATGAATTTTGCTTATCACCGGAAATGGAAGAGACCCATGGTAGAATGGCACATTGGCGGTGCAAGCTGGGAACAAAATGCAAATGCTGGGAATGATTCTGGTAACTGGGGAAGAACCCAACAATAGAGAGTGAATTCACTGTTGGAGTGGTTATAGCATAACCGAGGAAATCTGGGGCAATCCCAGCTAGTGCCGATGATAAGACGTAGTGCTTGTGCGTGCTCTCAAGAACTTGATCATTTCCACAATCATCAAGGTTTTATCAACAACCGCGTCAAGGGTGCTGACAACACAACATACTACCATGATGAATAGCGATGGACGATGCAGATGCGAAGGAGGATAACACTTTCTCATATTTCACCTTAGCAAGGCCAAGCAAATAAAATCTGGATGATCGACCGAGAGACATTTAGCACTCCGCTTCTAATGTTCTCCTTGATGTGCTAGTATAACCCATTCATAGATATGGTTTGATATCTAAAACATCAAGTAAAAGGTCGGACTTCGGGAACACAAAAATCCATAGGGGCAACTAGGGAGTAAATCCTACGAAATCCCTATGGGGGGGGTGGCCAACTTCCTCAAACAAGATACTATAATAATAGGTCTACCGGATGGGTGTGTTGGCCACGACATCCACCTTACCGGTTATCGAGAGACCAATATTATAGTTCTTAGGGAAATGTTCCAACCATCATATCTGCCTGAGATTCAGCTCTGGTTGGTGTTAGGATATTCCAGGCTCATCGAGTCTTAGGAAGAAAAATGAAAGTTTGCAACACAAATCGACGAGATAATGTTGCGGGATTCTCGGGGAGTGAGCTACGATAGTAAGCTCCAAAACATGAGCTGGTTCTGCTACAAACATGCGAACACGTTGTCCCAGACAAGCATGGCCACGTAGCAGTCTTATAATTAAACACTACCGAGTTCAGGTGGAGAACCATCATCGAGGATATCGAAGTCTTTACGCAAGTCCATGGATTAGATCCCAAGCATAGACTTCTTTTCCTTGAACAAGTCAATCAGTGGCTTAGTGTGCTAGGGACACATATAGAATGAAGGTTGCAAGTCTCCAGACTACAGAATACTTCGCACGTGTGCATGACTGATTTGGGATGATTCCAGAGGAAGCAAAACTAACTTTCTCAAATCCACGGCGGCAACTTTCACCAAATGCACGTGTATAAGAGGAAGTCACTCCTTTCATCAAACAAGTACTTCATGAGTTAGCATGAAGAGATGCTTTCAAAAGTTTCCAACACTAGCTTAATGTTCAACAAAATCATGGAGGAGATAAGGATGTTGTCAATGGGCTCAACAACAATTCATCTAGGTTTCCTTTTAAAAGGAATTCCATAGTTAAGTGAACACGGTGATAGCATTGGTCAGACCAAAGATGTAATGGTGTATGCTCGAGGGATCAACCATGAATAAGATAACATTACGAGCATCATTGGTACTGGTTTGATTTGACGATAGCCCACACTCAAATCAAAGGATTGATAAGACAATAGGTCCAGCAACTGATCACAGGGACCAACCGATGAAGATATCATCTTTCTTCAACACACACTACACAAGATTATCCCTTTGGAACGAACTAAGTCAGGCAAGCTTTTATCCTCCAACTCTCCAAGTTGTTGTCTAGCTTAACCAACTAGCTCAGGGATATCTAACACCGATTCTTGGAGAGAAGGTGGTTCACAAGAAACCAACTTGATCACGAGCTCAACATAACGGTCAGGTGACGACCTGGTGATACTTCCGAGAAGATATTCAGAAAATCATGAACCACCGATATGTTACTAAGCTCGAGAACAATCTCGCTTTTGAGGGCAAGACGATATGATTAAATGAGTGAGGACTTGACAAGATCCTAACTCATCAATCGAGGGGTGCACCGAAATAAGGACTGGGTAGCACGATCAGTCTTAGAAGGATGATTCGAAAACCAACATACTAAGAATGAAATTATTATCCTTTAACTACCAAGCAACAGAGTTGCTAGCAGTATTGATTTCACACATCACAATTCATTTGTCGGTATTCCGGTTGCATCAACACGAGGGCCGAGGAATGAACAGTGATGGCAAGAAGTGTCACTGTACCAAGAGTTCATGGGATGGTGTGCAATTCCCATGATATTCCTGATTTAAAGATGGTAATACTTCAAGGTAGAACAGACCAGAAGCTGGATTGGCATTTTGATCTGCGGAATACAATTGCTTTGACCCAATCCTAGATATGGATGAGATTCTGGAGTTTGTTTCTCCTATTCATTCTGAAATAGAATGGCTTGGCGGACCACAAGGGTAATAGGCATCGACGAACGAATGCACGCATACTCTTGACTATCAATTGATAGGCGAGGGTCGGAAACAACTAAGATGGGACAACTCAAAAGAACATATGATTTTCTGAGTTGTGGATGCATGGATTAGCATGTCGAACGAAGTTCAACATATTTCTTCCGGATAACCCATGCAGAAAGGTAGAACTGGCAGAGCCACAATATATAATGGAGAACTCATCAAGAACAATCCTGTTGTGATATTTCAGTTCAACGAGGAACTTCTGCCATAAGTAGTTCATGGTATTTGGAAGAAGAAGATACCACGGACTTCAAGGACTATCGCAAAGGTTACTAATATCCTAAAGGCACTAGCAATTACTATCAACATGAAGTAGGTAGAGTGAATCTCGGGTTCAAGAACCCAGGAACAGAATACCTATTACTAAGTAGCATCACGGGATGCTTTCGAGAATGATGGCCAGAATCATCACACTGGGAACACAAATCATGGCTAAATTACTAGATGATCCCCTAAGACACCTAGGGTCATAATAATATCTCCAACATATATGTCAAGGTAACGGAGTACCTCAACTCACTGATTAGTGTGGTTAATCTGGCCCAAAGGAACATCGAAGCGGGAGGAAGGAATTTGCAAATGCATCAGACTACTTAGAAACCTGGGATGACTCGGACAGCATAACGGCTGTAAATGCTCAGAAAAGATTTGAGACATTCACAAAAATGGTGGCATAACCACTCAGAAGCACAATATCAAGGTTTCGAGATCAATAATTAACATACAAAGGTAGAAACTGAACTGAGGCTTAAATCCAACAATTTATAAATCTACGGATTAGTAACACGTGATCCTGATAGATAGATGAGAAGACCTAGTTCCTTAACCCTGTAGGAAAGATAAGATGACTCAGATCAGAAGGGCATGAGGTATAAGGAGTAAAAAGAGCCTTACGTTCCATCCCACAATCAATTCCCTTATATAACTAAAGAATTTCTAGACTCAACTTCGACCAGTTTGGCTTGGTAATCCTACAGGCAGTCAAGCTCTGATACCAATGCTGTCAGGACCCCGACTCAATGCCACATCGATCTAGCATGTAACACCTCATATCACTTTGCGGCCTCACGCACGGTATTCCCACGGGTGTCGCCTTACCTTTGCCCGGGACCGTTTGCGCCTTTTGGCACACGTATATGACAGTGTCGCTAGCATCCATATGATAAGGAGCCCGGGCTGACATGGCTAGTCGTAAACCCAAAGCGGCACAGACTTACAGGGACAGGCATCCATGACCCAGCATCGAACGTGTCGGTCATCAGTGAGTGAATCCAGGCTGTAGCACTGGGCTAGCAGGACTCCGGTGAACCGGGCTGTAGCGGGCTAACAGGACTCCGGTATTCACCGCGTGACATTTCCCCGAAGGGACAGACACAGGAACGAAGAAGGACACATGCCGGCCAGCCTAAGTGTTCCGGAGCAGTAGCAAGCTACCATGGCTCGGTGGAAACACTAGGAGACATTTCCCGGTAAGAGAGGCTACTAAAGATAAACAACTAGATGGTCAGATCCCACACATACCAAGCATTTCAATAACATACACACAATATGCTCGATATGTGCAAATACAACATGGCATCACAACATGACTCTACGACTCAAGTAATTTATTCAATAGACTCCGAGGAGCGAGATATTACAAACATGGGTCTCATGACCCAACAATCAGAGCATACAAGTCAAAGCACACGCGGAAGCTTATCATGTCTGGGTACAGACATCTATAAATGGAAAAGGCTGAGAAGCCTGACTATCTACCAGATCCTGCCGAGGGCACAAGATCGTAGCTGAGGTAACAAGCTAAACGTCGAAGTCCAAGCGGAACTACTAGTGAGACTGAAGTCTCTCTGCAAAAACATAAAATAGGCAAACGTGAGTACAAATGTACCCAGCAAGACTTACATCAGAACTAACTACATATGCATCATTATCAACAAAGGGGATGGTGGGGTTTAACTGCAGCAAGCCAGCTTTGACTCGGTGGCTATCCTAAACTACGACTGCAAGCGACTCTTTTGAGGTGGCGCACACGAGTCCACATATTCACCATATCAATACACCACTATGGATCCGCTCCCGTCTCCCTACGAGAACGCCATCCATAGCACTCACGCTTATCTTGCGTATTTTAGAGTATCCACTTTCACTTGTCTATGAACTGATATAAGCAACCCAGAAGTCCTTTTCCGCGGACACGGCTATTCGAATAGATGATGTTAACCCTGCAGGGGTGTACTTCTTCATACATGTTTCCACCACTTAGCGTCTGCACACGACATGTGCTCGGCAGACTTCAAGCGAAAGCCAACGTGGGTGTAGACCACGACCTACCTAAACACCTAAGTCTCTAGTCCAGGTTTATCGCCTATTCGGGTTCCATCCATGAGGAGATCCGGCCAGAGTTTCGCTCACAGCCCCAAACGATGTGAACAGGGTTCCGTGACACCAAACGGGCGCCCGGTATACCCGGCCACGTGCCTACCGCATCACAGCCCACCCCTACGGTCAGCGCTGTCCACGGCCTCCAGCATACTACAAACACCAGAAACTACTTGCAACTCCTGGACAGAGGACAAGGGTGAATAAGAAGTCGAGCGGGGTCATATTTCAGGGCCCAATGTATGGTAGTAGCTGAATCATGGATCACAAACACAGAACTCAGTTCCTGAGGACGGCTGCAATGAGACAACCCACCATGTACTCCTACATGGCCTCTCACCGCTACCTTTACCAAATCGTATTCACACACTTAGCTCACACACAGTAGGACATGTTCACACACCTCTGATTCATCCCCGATGAATCAGACCTGACTCAACTCTAAGCAGTAGCAGGCATGACAAACAAGCATGAATGAGTAGGCACAACAGGGCTCAAACAACTCCTACTCATGCTAGTGGGTTTCACCTATTTACTGTGGCAATGACAGGTCATGCAGAGGATAAAGGGGTTCAGCTACTGCAGCAAGTAACAAATGAATCGGTGTTGTCCTAATGCATTAAAAGAGAGTAGGAGCGAGAGAGTAGGATTATATCGGAATGAACAAGGGGGTTTTGCTTGCCTGGCACTTCTGAAGATAACATTGAGTCTTCATCAGTGTCAACGATCACATCATCGGTATCACGTCTATCGAGAGGGGACAAATACCGGCAACACAGAAGGGAACACAATCAATGCAATGCACAATATGATGCATGATCATGACATGGCAAAATGAATGTGTGTTGGGCTAATGCAACTAAAACCAGATTAAATGGAGTTGGTTTGAATCCAAGATTCAAATTCAAACTCCATATGTGGATATTTAAATGCCCTTTATATGATTTGTGCTAAACAGCAGCTATAAGTTGTTCTAACATGCATGAAAATGGTACAGATGGATTCCTTGAATTTTTCTGATAATTTTTCATATATAAATTATTTAATTTGGAGTTACGGTTAATTTTCTATGATTTATTGAAGTTTTAGCTATTTTCTGAAATTTCCTGAATAATATTAAATCCAGAAAATACTTATTGCGTCAGCCCCACGTCACAGTGACGTTAGCAGGGTCAACTGGGCTGGCTCGGTCAAACCTGACGTGTGGGGGCCACACGTCAGTGACACAGGAGCTAATCCCGGTCAAACCCAGCGCTGACTGGGGTTTGACCAGGGGTGGGGCCCGCTGTCAGTGGCCTAGGGGGTTGGTTAGCGCGTCATTAGTGGCTAATGACAGCGCCACGTCACTGGCCACCGGAGTTCGGCCGGCGGCGACCCGAAACGCGGCGGAAGTTCACCGGGGTTGCGCTACGGGCGGCGGCTGGACGTGCGAAGGGCACCAGAAGGTAGCCCGTGCCCGTGCGCATCTAGGGGGGCCAACGGGAGGTGCGGGGGTGGCCGGGGTTCGCCGGAATGGAGCCCGAGGCGGCGGCCGGAGCTCGGGTGGTGCGGGGTTAGCGCTGCAGCTTGCAAACAAGCTAGCTGCCACGCTAGCGTTGCTCCACGGGTCGTTGCGAGTGCAACGGACGCACGCGCGGGGCCATTTGGTCACCGGGGCTTCGCCGGCGACGAGTCCGTGCGGCGGAGCGTCTCGGCTCCGGTAGAGGGGGCGGCTAGAGCTTGTAATCGGGCTTGGGGTTAGGGGGAAACGAAGCAGGGACTCACGGGGATCGTGCAGGGAGGGTCAGCGAGCTCGGGGAAGCGACGATGGTGGCGAATTGACGGTGAAGATCCTCGGCGGCCGGCGATGGAAACGGTGATGCCGGCGGCGTTGTGGCGCGTCCGTAGGGCCGTGGGTCGGTGGGGAGGAAGGAGGGGTCGAGGGGGAGCTCCTGGGCGCATCGGCGAGGCTAGGGGTGGCCGGTGGCCACGGGGAAGCTCGTCGGCGGCGGCGGGTGTGTTCGGTGGCTGCGCGCGAGAGAGCCAGAGGAGGAGAGGAGCTCGGGGAGAGAGTGAGAGGCCTGGGGGGTGCGTGGCGTCGCGGACGGGGTCCAGGGCGACGAGAGGAAGCAGGAGGTGGCCAGGGGGAAGCAGGAGGTGGCCGAGGCAGCGTCGGCGCGTGCCACGCCTCGCCTCTGTTCGTCCTCCTGGCAGAGGAGGAAGAGGACAAGGGGGAGGAGGTGGGCTGGGCCGCGCTGGTGGGGGAGCTGGGCCGGCTGGTGGCTGCACGGGTGAGGCCAGGTAGGCTCTGTTCTTTTTATTTCTGTTCTGTTTTTCTTTTAATTAATTCTTTTGCCACTGTTTGAATTAAAAATAATAATTCAAACAATGCCAAAGCTCCTCTGAATATTTTTATATTGCTAGATGGACTTTTCCAAAAGCTTATAAAATATTTCAGGGGGTATTTGAAATTATATTCTAATTATATGAATATAATTCAAATTCAAATAGCTAATGATTTAAATTCAAAGTCCCAAAAATAAATCCTTAAAAATGTTCAATATTTTGGTTGGGACCAGAACCCTTACCAAAAATTATCAAACATTTAAGAAGAGCCTTTTGGAGCAATGGATGAGATTTCTAGGGTTTTTGCCCCTCTTTTATTTAGGGTTTTGAGGCTTCCAATATTCCTCAATTCAAGTTTCAAAAATATAGACATGATGCACACCTGAAGCTAGCCTAGAGCAATGCCAGAAGCTAGGGATGTGACACTTCTTGGACTGATCCATATTGAACTTCTTCAATATCTTGTCAAGGTACGTACTTTGTGAAAGACCAATGAGGCGTCTCGATCTATCTCTATAGATTTTGATGCCTAATATATAAGCAGCTTCTCCAAGGTCCTTCATTGAAAAACAGTTGTTCAAGTAGGCCTTTATGCTTTCCAAGAATTCTATATCATTTCCCATCAACAGTATGTCATCCACATATAATATGAGAAATACTACGAAGCTCCCACTCACTTTCTTGTAAACATAGGCTTCTCCATAAGTCTGTGTAAACCCAAACGCTTTGATCATCTCATCAAATCGAATGTTCCAACTCCGAGATGCTTGAACAAGCCCATAGATTGAGCGTTGGAGCTTGCACACCTTGTTAGCATTCTTAGGATTGACAAAACCTTCCGGCTACATCATATACAATTCTTCCTTAAGAAAGCCGTTAAGGAATGCCATTTTGACGTCCATTTGCCATATCTCATAATCATAGAATGCGACAATTGCTAACATGATTCGGACGGACTTCAACTTCGCTACGGGTGAGAAAGTCTCATCGTAGTCAACCCCTTGAACTTGTCGATAACCCTTAGCGACAAGCCGAGCTTTATAGATAGTTACATTACCATCCACGTCTGTCTTCTTCTTAAAGATCCATTTATTTTCTATGGCTCGCCGATCATTGGGCAAGTCAGTCAAAGTCCATACTTCGTTTTCATACATGGATCCTATCTCGGATTTCATGGCTTCCAGCCATTTGTCGGAATCTGGGCCCACCATCGCTTCCTCATAGTTCGAAGGTTCACCGTTGTCTAACAACATGATTTCCAAGACAGGGTTGCCGTACCACTCTAGTGCGGAACGTGTCCTTGTGGACCTACGAAGTTCAGTAGCAACTTGATCTGAAGTTTCATGATCATCATCATTAACTTCCTCTCTAGTCGGTGCAGGCACCTCAGGAACATTTTCTTGAGTTGCGCCACTTTCTGGTTCAAGAGGTAATACTTCATCAAGTTCTAATTTCCCCCCACTTACTTCTTTCGAGAGAAACTCTTTCTCTAGAAAGGATCCATTCTTAGCAACAAAGATCTTGCCTTCGGATCTGAGGTAGAAGGTATACCCAATAGTTTCTTTAGGGTATCCTATGAAGACGCATTTTTCCGACTTGGGTTCGAGCTTTTCAGGTTGAAGTTTCTTGACATAAGCATCGCATCCCCAAACTTTTAGAAACGACATTTTAGGTTTCTTCCCAAACCATAATTCATACGGTGTCGTCTCAACGGATTTCGACAGTGCCCTATTTAAAGTTAATGTGGCAGTCTCTAAAGCATAGCCCCAAAATGACAGTGGTAGATCTATAAGAGACATCATAGATCGCACCATATCCAATAGAGTGTGATTACGATGTTCGGACACACCATTACGCTGAGGTGTTCCAGGCGGCGTGAGTTGTGAAACTATTCAACATTTCCTTAAGTGCGTGCCAAATTCATGACTCAAGTATTCTCCCCCCACGATCTGATCGCAAGAACTTGATTTTCCTGTCACATTGATTCTCAACCTCACTCTGAAATTCCTTGAACTTTTCAAAGGTCTCAGACTTGTGTTTCATCAAGTAGACATACCCATATCTACTCAAGTCATCAATGAGGGTGAGAACATAACGATAGCCACCGCGAGCCTCAACACTCATTGGACCGCACACATCAGTATGTATGATTTCCAATAAGTTGGTTGCTCGCTCCATTGTTCCTGAGAATGGAGTCTTGGTCATTTTACCCATGAGGCATGGTTCGCACATGTTAAATGATTCATAATCAAGAGACTCCAAAAGCCCATCTGCATGGAGCTTCTTCATGCGTTTGACACCTATGTTACCAAGGCGGCAGTGCCACAAGTATGTTGGACTATCATTATCAACATTACATCTTTTGGTATTCACACTATGAATATGTGTAACATTATGCTCGAGATTCATTAAGAATAAACCATTCACCAGCGGAGCATGACCATAAAACATATCTCTCATATAAATAGAACAACCATTATTCTCGGATTTAAATGAGTAGCCATCTCGAATTAAACAAGATCCTGATACAATGTTCATGCTCAAAGCTGGCACTAAATAAAAATTATTGAGGTTTAAAACTAATCTCGTAGGTAAATGTAGAGGTAGCGTGCCGACGGCGATCACATCGACCTTGGAACCATTCCCGACGCGCATCGTCACCTCGTCCTTCGCCGGTCTCCACTTATTCTGCAGCTCCTGCTTTGAGTTAGAAATGTGAGCAACCGCACCGGTATCAAATACCCAGGAGCTACTACGAGTACTGGTAAGGTACACATCAATTACATGTATATCACATATACCTTTACTGTTGCCGGCCTTCTTGTCCGCTAAGTATTTGGGGCAGTTCCGCTTCCAGTGACCACTTCCCTTGCAATAAAAACACTCAGTCTCGGGCTTGGGTCCATTCTTTGGCTTCCTCCCGGCAGCTTGCTTACCGGGCACGGCAACCCCCTAGCCGTCCTTCTTGAAGTTCTTCTTACCCTTGCCTTTCTTAAACTTAGTGGTTTTATTCACCATCAACACTTGATGTTCCTTTTTGATCTCCACCTCCGCTGATTTCGGCATTGAATATACCTCAGGAATGGTATTTTTCCATCCCCTGCATATTGAAGTTCATCACAAAGCTCTTGTAGCTCGGTGGAAGCGACTGAAGGATTCTGTCAATGATTGCGTCATCTGGGAGATTAACTCCCAGCTGAGTCAAGCAGTTATGCAACCCAGACATTTTGAGTATGTGCTCACTGATAGAACTATTTTCCTCCATCTTACAACTGAAGAACTTGTCGGAGACTTCATATCTCTCGACCCGGGCATGAGCTTGGAAAACCATTTTCAGCTCTTCGAACATCTCATATGATCCGTGTTTCTCAAAACGCTTTTGGAGCCCCGGTTCTAAGCTGTAAAGCATGCCACACTGAATGAGGGAGTAATCATCAGCACGTGACTGCCAAGCGTTCATAACATCTTGGTTCTCTGGGATGGGTGCGTCACCTAGCGGTGCTTCTAGGACATAATCTTTCTTGGCAGCTATGAGGATGATCCTCAGGTTCCGGCCCCAGTCCGTATAGTTTCTGCCATCATCTTTCAGCTTGGTTTTCTCTAGGAATGCGTTGAAGTTGAGGGCAACATTAGCGTGGGCCATTTGATCTACAAGACATATTGTAAAGATTTTAGACTAAGTTCATGATAATTAAGTTCATCTAATCAAATTATTCAATGAAGTCCCACTCAGATAGACATCCCTCTAGTCATCTAAGTGAAACATGATCCGAGTCAACTAGGCCATGTCCGATCATCACGAGAGACGGACTAGTCAACATCGATGAACATCTTCATGTTGATCGTATCTTCTATACGACTCATGATCGACCTTTCGGTCTTCTGTGTTCCGAGGCCATGTCTGTACATGCTAGGCTCGTCAAGTCAACCTAAGTGTATTGCGTGTGTAAATCTGGCTTACACCCGTTGTATTCGAACGTTAGAATCTATCACACCCGATCATCACGTGGTGCTTCGAAACAACGAACCTTCACAATGGTGCACAGTTAGGGGGAACACTTTCTTGAAATTATTACGAGGGGTCATCTTATTTAAGCTACCGTCGTTCTAAGCAAATAAGATGTAAAACATGATAAACATCACATGCAATCAAATAGTGACATGATATGGCCAATATCATTTGCTCCTTTTGATCTCCATCTTCGGGGTGCCATGATCATCATCGTCACCGGCATGACACCATGATCTCCATCATCATGATCTCCATCATCGTGTCTTCATGAAGTTGTCTCTTCATCTATTACTTCTACTACTATGGCTAACGGTTTAGCAATAATGTAAAGTAGTTACATGACGTTTATGTTGATATGCAGGTCATAAATAAATTAAGACAACTCCTATGGATCCTGTCGGTTGTCATACTCATCGACATGCAAGTCGTGATTCCTATTACAATAACATGATCAATCTCATACATCACATATATCATTCATCACATCCTTTTGGCCATATCACATCACACAACACATGCTGCAAAAACAAGTTAGACGTCCTCTAATTGTTGTTGCAAATTTTTACGTGGCTGCTATAGGTTTCTAGCAAGAACGTTTCTTACCTACGCCAAAACCACAACGTGATATGCCAATTTCTATTTACCCTTCATAAGGACCCATTTCATTGAATCTGATCCGACTAAAGTGGGAGAGACAGACACCCGCTAGCCACCTTATGCAACTAGTGCATGTCAGTCGGTGGAACTAGTCTCACGTAAGCATACGTGTAAGGTCGGTCCGGGCCGCTTCATCCCATGATGCCACCGAATTAAGATAAGACTAGTAAAGGCAAGTAAATTGACAATATCGACGCCCACAACTGCTTTGTGTTCTACTCGTGCATAGAAACTACACATAGACCTAGCTCTGATACCACTGTTGGAGAACGTAGCAGAATTTAAAATTCTCTATGCATCACCAAGATCAATCTATGGAGTTATCTAGCAACGAGGGAAAGGGGGGTGCATCTACATACCCTTGTAGATCGCGAGCGGAAGCGTTCAAGAGAATGGGGTTGATGGAGTCGTACTCGTCGTGATCCAAATCACCGATGACCGAGCGCCGAACGGACGGCACCTCCGCGTTCAACACACGTACGGTTGGGAAGACGTCTCCACCAACTTGATCCGGCAAGGGGGAAGGAGAGGTTGATGGAGATCCAGCAGCACGACGGTGTGGTGGTGGAAGCAACGGTGATCTCGGCAGGGCTTTGCCAAGCTCAGCGAGAGGGAGAGGTGTCACGGGAGGGATAGGGAGGCGCCGGGGGCTAGGGTGCGGCTGCCCTCCCTCCCCCACTATATATAGGACCCCTAAGGGGGGCGTCGGCCCTAGAGATTGGATCTCAAGGGGGGTGGCAGCAAAGGGGGGTGGCTTGCCCCCAAGCCAAGTGGGGCGCCCCCCACCCCTAGGGTTTCCAACCCTAGGCGCAGGGGGAGGCCCAAGGGGGGTGCACCAGCCCACCAGGGGCTGGTTCCCTTCCCCACTTCAGCCCATGGGGCCCTCCGGGATAGGTGGCCCCACCCGGTGGACCCCCAGGACCATTCCGGTGGTCCCCGTACAATACCGGTGATCCCTGAAACTTTCCCGATGGCGGAAACTGGACTTCCTATATATAATTCTTCACCTCCGGACCATTCCGGAACTCATCGTGACATCCGGGATCTCATCCGGGACTCCGAACAACTTTCGGGTTACCGCATACTAATATCTCAACAACCCTAGCGTCACCGAACCTTAAGTGTGTAGACCCTACAGGTTCGGGAGAGACGCAGACATGACCGAGACGACTCTCCGTCCAATAACCAACAGCGGGATCTGGATACCCATGTTGGCTCCCACATGTTCCACGATGATCTCATCGGATGAACCACATCTCCCTTTGTCAATCGGTACGTTACTCGCCCGAGACTCGATCGTCGGTATCCCAATACCTCGTTCAATCTCGTTACCGGCAAGTCACTTTACTCGTACCGTAATGCATGATCTCGTGATCAACCACTTGGTCACATTGAGCTCATTATGATGATGCATTACCGAGTGGGCCCAGAGATACCTCTCCGTCATACGGAGTGACAAATCCCAGTCTCGATTCGTGCCAACCCAACAGACACTTTCGGAGATACCCGTAGTGTACCTTTATAGTCACCCAGTTACGTTGTGACGTTTGGCACACCCAAAGCACTCCTACGGTGTCTGGGAGTTGCACAATCTCATGGTCTATGGAAATGATACTTGACATTCGGAAAAGCTCTAGCAAACGAACTACACGATCTTTGAGCTATGCTTAGGATTGGGTCTTGTCCATCACATCATTCTCCTAATGATGTGATCCCGTTATCAATGACATCTAATGTCCATAGTCAGGAAACCATGAATATCTTTTGATCAACGAGCTAGTCAACTAGAGGCTCACTAGGGACGTGTTGTGGTCTATGTATTCACACATGTATTACGATTTCCGGATAACACAATTATAGCATGAACAATAGACAATTATCATGAACAAGGAAATATAATAATAACCATTTTATTATTGCCTCTAGGGCATATTTCCAACAGTTGAGTTAAGTGCGGGCACTAGTCCTAAGAGGAGTTTCAACTCACATCCATGAACACCTACCTCACATGGTTTCCCCCCAGCTGCAACCTATTCCGGAAAGAGAAAGAATTCAGATGAGGACGACTCAGACTTTATGCCTGATGATGCAACTTCCAAGAGGAAAGTTGTGAGCAAAGAGTATGGCACTTATGACAAGGAGAGAGCAGTTGCTCAAAAGGTGTCAGCCTCCACCGCAACAAGCAGAGGAATTACTTTGACACATATATACTACTACAGGAAGTTCAACTCAGGGGTGATCAAAGCCCAAGCACAAGAAGAGGGAAAGGAAGCAGGTAGATCATGTTACTTCCAGAAGATCATCTATGCGTAAACATGAACCCGCTGCTGCCGAGATGAATAAGAAGAGGAGGAGGAAACTCAACTAGCCAATCCACCTCCCAAGAGGCAAAGGAAGCTTATGGAAGATGTTATGCCAAAGACTACACCTCCAGCTGCGAAGGCCAAGACAACACCAAAGGCCATGGTCAAGACTACAACTAGCCTTGTTGCATCACAGAAGAACAAGGCCTAGTGCTTGAGAGAGATGAAGAAGAAGCCCCAGCACATCTGAAGAAGATAACACCGTTTCTGCCAGCTCATGATGACTCACATCTAGAGGCATAAGACATGAAGAAGAGGAAGGACAAAGGACTGGGGGGATGGACGACTTCATATCCATATGCTATTAGGAGGAGGACAACTGTGGACTAGAGATTCCACACCAGGGAGTAACAAGACTTCTATGAGACTGTGCTTCTTGAGAAGAGCCCAACTATCGGTGGCATGAGATGGGTCGACTGGTATTACATCGATGCTCTCTCAGAAATATTCCCCAACATACATGATAACTTCAAGACACAAGAGCTTGATGAGTACATTGGTACCAAGATGACTGCATGGAATGATGAGCTCATCATGCAATTCTACTCTATAGCACATTTCTACCCTGATGGCAAGATCAAGTGGATGATCGAAGGTGTCAGATATAATCTTCTCTTGAAGAATGGGATGAGTTGATTGGCATGCTCACTTTTGGAGAGGGTTATGTGGATGATTATGCCAAACCCTGCAGAGATCATAACTCCATGGCTAACATGTACACGGCCATCCTTTCTGAGTACGTCTCCAAACACAAGTTGGGATCCATTTAGTATCTTTTTCCAAGGCTTGCCACCATCAACTCTATCCTGAGGCATACACTTATGCGCAAGTCTGGAGATGAGAGGATGATACGTGGCTACCCTATTGATATGCTACATCACATTGATGGTTGCACCTACTTCAAAGTCATGGATCTCATTGTGGAAACTATGAAGAGAACAGTTGCTGACCAATAGTGTTCATGCGGATATGAACCATACATTTAGATGCTTATCAACTCCAAAGTTGGTAAGAATGTTTATCTGCCTGACCGGTGGCACTTGCCACTACCACTAGAGTTGGAGGATTGCACTGTCATACTAGATTCTTCGCACCCCACCTCTGCTGATGCTCAGGCAAGAGCCGAGACTGTTAGAGCTACCGCATCGTGTAGTGGGCCCAGTACTTCTACCATAGAGTTTCCCAAGAATAAGAATGATCAAATGATGTATCTTATCCTAGCTACCTAGAGGGTCGAGCAAGGCCTAGCTAACCTGGTGAAGAACCATGATAGCCTCGGGGGGATTGTGGAAACAAAGTTCCATGATCTTGATGTCAAGGTAACGAAGATGGCCACTAACCAGGAGAAGCTCAAAGTAGACGTGGAAGACAAGCTGAGTGATTCTGATGAGCCTCAAATACTACTCAGTTCTAGACCCATCCCAGATCTGCCATAGTTGTTACACCTGCAGTTGTTGCACCACTAGTGTCCACCCCTCTAGTTCAGCAAACATCTTCCAAAGCATTTGCATATCGACTTTTCTCCACTCCATCGACCCACACATGTCTTGCCAGTCAGAGGAATTCATCACCAGCTACCATGGATTGAGCACAGAGTGACATTTAGTTCTATATCATTCGAACTTTTTGGTAACTTGTTGCCAAAGGGGGAGAGTAATATATACCATGGGGCTGAGAGAGAGAGAGAGAGAGAGAGAGAGAGAGTCTTTTGCTTTTGATGGTATTATTGGATTTCTTTAGTTGAGATACTTTGATCTTGTTGGCTTGTAAGACTATGCTTGTGTGTGACCATACTTTACGTTGCTTATCATGCTACTTATCTACCAGTTATGCTTGTTGCTATGGTCATTCACATGTTTGCTTGGTGATGAGTCCTTGTTGTATTTCATTCACATTATTTTGTGCGCCCCACTAAGATGTATGTGGCATGGAAGAGTCATCCCATGATCCTAATCGATTGTGCATTTGCACTGAAACACAAATTTTAAATAATGCAGAAATTTAGGCGGAGTTCTTGCTTATCACATACTTCTCAAAGCAACTATATTATTCAATGATTATATCTTATGTCAAAGTTTTGATCTATATGTGGTCATCAGTTACCAAAAAGGGGGAGATTGAAAGTTCAACTAATCCTGGGTGGTTTTGGTAATTCATAACAACATTTACATCATTGAAGTAATGCCTATTCAAAGAATATTTTTGGAAAGTTCAATTTGGTATGACAATGAGATGAATGTGGACCCCTCAAATGCAAAGGACAAAGCATTAACAACCTCTCCAAGACTCTACATTTTTGGTTAAGTGATCCAAGATCACATTGAGTCCATAGGAAAGCCAATACTATTAAAAGGGGATGATGTTTTGATCATGAGTCATTTGCTCAAGTTCTTAGAGATATTGCTCGAAAAACCCTCAACCACACCCTCCATTCCTATTTGTCCAAAACCCTAAGTTTTATTCGGTCCCACCGATTCACTCCTATACCAGGAACCACTGAGATACGCTTGATAGAGCCACTGCCTAAATCCTAGTGACTTGGCCTCACCGAGATGACATTAGGTCCCACCAAAGTGTGCTTGCCAACCTTCTGTAACCTATCGATTTGATTTCAAGATTTCTAGGTGATTTCGATCGGTGTCACCGAACTGTGGAAAGTGCTTAGGTTATCACCCACTGGTCCCTCTCAGCTGTTTCATCCAGTCTCACCGAAATGCCTAAAGTTCAAACCTTCTGCGCTAGTTGGTCTCACTGAGTGGTTTCACCCAGTCCTAGCGAGTTGTGCATAAAGGTGCATAACAATTTTTTTTTGGTGATGGCTATATATACCCACGGAAGGATTCGAACCTCCGAGTAAAGGGACCAAAACCCGCTGCCTTACCACTTGGCCACACCCCATTTCGGTTTTTATGCGACCCATTCCACCTACTCTCAGAGAGAGCAACCAGGACGAAACTACCACTTGCGATATCCACTTTTTGAGAGAGAACCACCTACACTTGTGTTGAAACCAAGGGGATTCCACTCCAACATTTGATCCTTGATTTCTAGCCCCTTCAAGTTTCTTTCCGCTCTAATCCTTCTCCTACTACCATGCCAAATCTGTGAGAGAGTGATTGAGTGTTGAGGAGACTATCTTTTGAAGCACAAGAGCAAGGAGTTCATCATCAAAAACAACATCTATTACCTTTTGGAAACTGGTGTCTCCTAGATTGGTTACGTGTCACTTGAGAGTCTCCAAATCTTGTGGAGTTGAACAAAGGAGTTTGTAAGGGCAAGGAGATCGCATACTTCATGAAAATCTACCTCGAGTGAGGCTAGTCCCTCATGGACGAAAGCTATGATGTCATAAACAAGGTTCCTTCTTTGTGGACTCTTCATAGGTAGAGCCCTCCATGGACTCGTGTGGCTGTTAACGTTTGTGGGTTGAAGTCTTCATCAACGTGGGCGTACGATAGCACCACCTAGCGAAACCACGCAATAAATCACTGTACCTTCATTGTGTTTGATTTCTTTGATCCCTCCTTTACATTTATATGCAAAGTCTTTACTTTCCGCTGCCTACTATCTAGACTTGCATGTGTAGGGTGTCGCTTGCACTACTATGAAAAGGGCTAAAGATAGGATTGACACTAATGGCGCACCAGAGAAGTGGTGCGCCACTACTATATACTAATGGCGCACCAGGTGGAGGTACGCCATTAGTGTGGAAGACACTAATGGCACACCAGACAAAAGGTGCACCACTAGTAACATTTTTTTTTCCATTTTTTCAAACATACTAATGGCGCATCCGGGCAAAGTGAGCCATTAGCAGTTAGAACTACTAATGGCGCACCGGCGACAAAGTGCACCAGTAATTTGTTTTTTTTTTACTTTTTGGAAAAACTACTAATGGTGCACCGTTGCACAGTGCGCCATTACTAGTTTAAACTAGTAATGGCGCACTATGCAACGGTGCGCCATTAGTATAAAAATTATTTTTTTTTACTTTTTTGCAAAAGCACTAATGGCGCACTGCATTAGGAAATCATGTGTCCTCTGGATTTACCGCACGTGAAATACCATGTGTGCATGAACAATTGCATCATTTATCGGGACGAGCACGCGGAGTCTACCATATGTCCGGTGTGCGGCGTCACTCGATACAAGAAGAGGAAGAAAGCTCCTCGAAAATCGGTGTGGTACTTTCCGATCACTCCTCGTCTGCAGCGGTATTTCGCGGACCCTAAGGTAGCAAAGCTCCTGCGTTGGCACACGGATAGGGAGGAGAAGAAGCGGGAAGATGACGGAAATGATCCGGAGATAAATAAAAAAGACAAGATGCTGAGTCACCCTAAGGATGCGAGCCAGTGGTGAGGACACTCGATCTCGATCCCCCTCCACTGCCGCCGACGAGCACCCGGCCCCCCGCACCCTCCCCCGCACCCTCCCCCACTCCACCGCCGCCGCCGATGATATTTTCAAGTAACAAATTTGAACATATTTTGTAAAAAATTATTACTGTTTTTTATAAAAAATATTACTGTTATGATTTAAACAAGTTTGAACAT
>NC_041382.1:501209616-501247588 GCF_002162155.2 Triticum dicoccoides | reverse complement strand
GTTCCTCGCCCCGCCGCCATCTCCTCTCCTCCACCTCGGACGAGCGAGCGCCTCTTCCGACCCCTGCAGCAGCCGGCGACCTCGGCCCCGACGCACGCGCCCACCCCGCCGGCCCCTGCCGTCCTCCGCCTCCGGTCTCCCCAGCAGTAGCCGGCGAACCAAGGACGGTGCCGTGACCATCGTCGCCACCTCCCGCCGTCTCTCCCTGCGCGTGGCCGACGACTACTCTCCTTCGACGCGCTTCCCGTGGTGAGCCCCTCTTCCTTACTCACCTCCATGTTCCTTGTTCATCTCTCTGTTCCCTGTTCCTCTCTTGTCCATGCTGCTATTTACATGGATCAATGGATGTTGGATAGATGGATGTGTGTTGATGTTAGGTAGTAGATGGTTTGCTTGATGGTTGGTTGAATTGTGCTAGTTGCTTGCTAGATGGATGGACGAATGGTGCGAGTATGTAGACATCTTTTGCTACTGTGAAGGGTCTGTGCTAGTGTAAAGGGTAGTAGTAATTTGTTCCCTTTTGCTTCTGCTTGGTGCTAATTTGCTGCTATTAGCTTTGTGTGGCTTCTTATTATTCTCTAAATCATTCTTCAAAGCAGGATTTGCATCGCTTTAGGTAGTTTTCTCCATGTTTTATCAAGTGACATGTTAACAGCTTGCTAGTTTAGGATACATAATTAATGCCTTTAAATGGTGCACTCTGTAAATGCCTTTAAATATAACCTTGCTAGTTTAGGATACATAATTGGAGAGAAATAATCACATCAATGCCTTTAAATGGTGCACTCTGTAAGAAATTAATAACCTAGCATCACAATTCAGAAATACTCCTGCTACTCATGTAGGTGCCGCATGAGTTTCTTTTGGTTTTGTTACTGCTAGGTAGGTTGATAAGGAGAGTTGCATATTTGACAGGCACAATGTCCTGTTTTTTTAGTAGGAGCACATTTTACATACAGTTTGGAGTACTAGCTCAGATACTGGTCCAGATTTTGATGTGCTTGCTTGTTACTGTAAGTGAGCTTATAATTGCACCCACTTGCTCGTCCTCATATTTTCTGTAGCCATGCAATTTATAATTGCACCCACTTGCAGCAACTAGCTAGCTGGAGTAGATTATGGCAAGTGAAAGCAACAAATTCTCTACAATTCGAAAGCTCAATACCCTTGCAGTAGGAAGAGCTTGCTTTAACTGAATTTGGACTTGGTGCACTAGCTTGGCAATTTTGCTTGCTTGCACCGCTTGAGTAGTTCTCCATCTAATGTAGTCAATAGATGTTGTCAAGTGATTGTGTCATGGTTTTGGTTCTGTTTTTAAAAAGGAAAGCCACTTGTTCAGGCTTCAAGAAAATATTTTCTCAGAATATTACTGCTAAGCCCAAGCTTGTTAATCAACATGTACATTTCTGTCATATATTGCTAATGTCTGCTCAGATGTGTGCTTGCTATTGTCATCTATCTTTTTTTTCTTCTACATGATATGGAACCTTATGATACTGCACCAATAGCCTTTGTGCATCCAAGTTATCAAACTATGTGAACTAGAAACAGAAATAGAGAGAATTGATCATTACTTTTCTGAACTGTCGCAGAAGCCTCAGTAGTTCTTTCAAGTTCGTACATTGAAAGGCTTGTTTCACAATTTTTGAATTACTTGTGATGCCTCTAATTACTTGTGATGCCTGTTATCATGCATGTTTTATGATCTGTTGTAAGGGTACTAATTGGTCTCTTCTGCTGCTTATCAGAGATGGCGGGAAGCAGCCACCGCCGCTCTGCGACACCGCAGTATGAGTTGGATGCTTCCGAGTTCTTCACTATCATACTTGGGACTTCAGTATCATCCATGACGCAGGTATATAAAACGAGAGATCTCCCCTTCACCCATCTCATTATGATATCTGTTGTTTGCTACATCACTCATTGTTCCAAACTGCAGAGGTTGCCTGACAGTTTATGAACATGCTGATGGGTGAAGATCCGCCAAAGAATGTGAAGCTGCGACAGGCCAGCAGCGGGTTTCGCAGGCTGTGGGATGTGGAGTTTGTGATGAAGGAGGGCCACATGTACTTGTCTCGTGGGTGGGAGAAGTTCTACCATGCTTACGACCTACGGCTGGGGTACTTCCTTCTCTTCAGGTACGACGACGACGCCACCATGCTCATCATGAAGGTGTTCAACGCAACTATGTGTCGCATGCGCTACGCTGAAGATTATGATGCCGGTACGTTCTGCCTCTTCTTATTCCTCTACATTTGGCTTTATCTCACATCGATTGTTAACGGTCATTGTTGCATTTGGACAGGTAATGGGAGCAACAGCAGCGACAATGGCTACAGCCAAAGCAGCAGCGACTATGGCTGTAGCGAAAGCAGCAGCGATTCTGGCTGTAGCGAAAGCAGCAGCGATTCTGGCAGCAGCATAGACAACAAGAAGGATGATCCGGACTGGAGTGTGGGAGAAGAGGAGCAGAGTGGGGATGAGGAGTTGCAGGATGACGATGGGCATCAGGCTGAGGATGACCTAGCGCTGGTGGTGGCTGACCAAGGGCAAGAGATGGTGGTGGCTGACCATGGGCAAGAGATGGTGGTGGCTGGCCATGGGCAAGAGATGGAGGTGGCTGAGGATGACCTAGCGATGGTCGTGCCTGAAGGTGGCCTCGCGATGGTGGTGGTGCCTGACAATGACCACGCACCGGTGGTGGCGCCGGCGATCCCACAGCTGGGCAACATGACCACGCCAATTGAGGTAGAAGACTACATCCCACTGCCTCCACCGCCTCCACCGCCTCGCCGCTCTTGGCGCATCAGGCTGAGGAAGGAGAAGGATAAGAACAGTGCATGAGAACTGAACTTTGTCAGGTATGCCAGATCTCCAAAATGATATATATACTTAGTTACCTATGTTATCTCTAATATGCTTAGTTTCCTATAGGTTAGCTTCATTTTACCTAAGTTGGCTCTAAAAATGCTAACTTAGAGCTTATATGCTTAGTTTCCTATAGGTTAGCTCCAAAATAACTTATGTTAGCACAAAATGATCAAGTTTACATAATAAGCTTATAGTCTTTTTCTTATTCTTCTTCTTTTCCAAAATGACATAGGTTAGCTTCATTTTACCTAAGTTGGCTCTAATATACTAACTTAGAGCTTATATGCTTAGTTTCCTATAGGTTAGCTCCAAAATAACTTATGTTAGCACAAAATGATCAAGTTTACATAATAAGCTTATAGTCTTCTTCTTATTCTTCTTCTTTTCCAAAATTCTTCTTATTCTTCTTCTAGTGTTCTTCTTCTTCTAGTATTCTTCTAGTCTTCTTCTTTTTCTTCTTCTAACTTCTTGTTTATCATTTTGCAGATTTGATTTAATTCACAGAAGCTTGCATGGATGGAGTGCTTCTTTTCCATTTGTGTTTTTATTTTGTATCAATGTGAAACTTTTGTGAATTGATGGATAACGGCGTTGGATGAACAATCTGAAACTTTTGTAATATGTAACGATGGAACTATGTGTTGGCTATGTATGTATATATGATGGAACTTGTGTGTTGGCTATGATTGTTATATGGATGCTTGTTGTATATATATGTGTTGGATATCTCATAGGTGAAATAGTGACCTGAGATTAAGAAGAAGAAAAATTAAAAAAATTGTTACTAATGGTGCACTACCATGTGGTGCGCCATTAGTATAGCAGACACTAGCGGCGCACCGTGAGCAAAACTAATGGCGCACTGCCTGTTTACTGGATGGTGCGCCATTAGTATACCAGATACTAATGGCGCACCAGTGGTGCGCCATTAGTAAAAATTACTAGTGGCATGCTACTAATGGCGCACCGGTGATGCGCCATTAGTAGGCAAAACCGATGCGACATTAGTAGGCCTTTTCCTAGTAGTGTTGACTTGTGTGAATTTCTAAAACTTGCCAAGAACTAAAATTGGGAAAAGGCTAGGTTTTTATTTGGTCAAGTAGTCTAATCACCCCCTCTAGACCTAATTACAATCGTGCAACACACAATCTGTAAGTGAAAATGTATCAATGTGATGATCTTGATATACAATTGTTTATATGTGAGGCTACCCATTGCAATATAGTGCATGCCATGAAATGCAATGTAAAACATTTTGTATTGCTGCATATGAAATGGAATGTTAAAAGATTTGTATGTGACATTGTGATTTGTATTAGTATATAGTTCAGGTTGCCGACTAGCAGTTGTCCTACTAGACTGCTAGAAGTGCAGCCCAAAGCAAATAAATAGCATCAAACTACCACATTTGGGGCTAGGGTTACAGGAAACTACCACTTTCTCTAATTTCCCTAAAATCTAACACAAAATTGGTTGGTTGTTCCAAAAAACACTAATGACTGGATGATTAAAATTTGACTCGTAAGCCTTGATTGTTACCATCTTTAGTGTTGACTGTCAACAGGAATGATAGACTACTCATATCAACAAGGTGCACCTTTTTTCTAGATCCCATCCAAAAAGAACCTCAAAGTTAAGCGTGCTTAGCACTAAGTGCGCAAGAATGACTAGTGTTGATATGTGAGGTTCATCCAGATTCTAGGTGCAATAGCCAGGAACCGGTGGGTTTAACTGGGGTGTTACAACTGGTACTATAGCCAACCCTCGCGGTTACATGGGCGTGTGCAGGTTAGTGATCCATACATTGGGCACATGTGGATGCTGGCACTGGTGCGCACAAACATGTCACAAGTGGGAATGTTCCTATAGGGCCGACATGGATCACTACAAAAAAATACACTCCCGTGATGATACATGTTTGTCATAGTAGGTCAGATTTTCTGTCATGCATGTACATCCATGACGATTTTATGACAGAATCAAGATAGTCATACCTGTGTTGTCGTAGAAGTGTTCGATGACATTACCAAAATTATCATCACGGAAGTGTCCATTTCCATGACGATAAATGGCGCGTCATGGAAGTGCTTTCATCAAGGGTGACTGACACGACACGTGGCATCCAAAGTAACGGGTCGTCGTTAAGCTATCGGGTCCGGTTTTTGATCCGATAACCCGTTAACAGCCCGGACTAATGGGGATTTTCCACGTGTAATATTCTCATTGGCCGAAGGAAACACATGTTGGCTCACCGCTGGGACAGATGTCATCCACTCACTGGACAGGAGGCGCCTATGATACGTCGACACGTGGCACAGCCCAACAGAGGCACATTTCGATGCAAAGGTCGGCCCGTTTGACTTGTTCAAAGAGGTACCGGGCCGGCCCACGGGAAGCCTGTTAACGACCTGTTAGCATATAGCCCATATACAACCCACTAGGTCACGGCCCGTTATGGCTTACCCGAATTAGGCCCTGTAGCGTCATCTGGGTCGTCCAGTATGATTCCAGCCCGTTGTAACTTCCGGCCATGTCTGGCCCATGACGTCTTTCTGCCCATATGAGGCCCTTTGTAAATCTTGGCCCATTAGAGGCCCGTGGTGAAACTGGCCCGTAATGAATAGTCTATCGCTTTATACCCGTTAACGGCCCATTAGTCCGTCGGCTGTTTACATCCCGTGTCAACTTTCGGCCTTCTAAGGGCCTATTTATTCTTGGGCTAATTTGCAGAATTCGATTACTTATGGTCTGTTACTGGCCTGTTCAGCTTATGGGCCAAATTCAGCATGTGGTTACAGTCGGCCTGTTTGTGGCCCGTTAACACGTTGGGCTGTTTCTGTAGCGTCATCAATTACAGCCTATTAACGGCCCGTTATGGCCGGGCCATAAAACAGACGATTTCCACTCTAGCCCGTTTACGACCCATTTTATGGTCCGTCATTGGTCCACAAATAGTATGGCCCATGTTTGGCGAAACGATTATACGGCCCGTAGAAGGCCCATAGTTGAGGCGGCCCGTAGAAGCCCCATTGATCCTATGGCCCATAGAAGGCCCATGGATACTACGGCCCATAGAAGGCCCATGGATCCTATGGGCCGTGGAAGGCCCATGGATCGTACAGCCCGTGGAGGGCCATGGTCACTACGCAGGTAGCAGGACCATGGTCACAACAGTCCGTGCCAGAGTAAATAACCACGGGTAGCCTAGCCGGCTTCCCCTGGTTCTTCAGAAAAATTATAGGCCGATTGAGCCTCCAAGCATCCAAGACTTGGGGCCGCCTTCCCCCAGCTGGTCACCTCTCAGGCCGGCTGTGGAAAGGCGGCCCAACCCTGGAAACCTTGAGAAACAAGACCACGAGAAGGCCGGCTCCAAGAAGCCGGCCATGAGAAGGCCGACTCCAAGGAGCCGGCCCCTCAGCAGGCAGCCAAGATCGTGCCCTCAGAGTCTGCGCCCACATAATGCCGACAAGACGGGGCATGGCTACAGTGAAGCCTGCCACCCCGAATCCCAGAGCACGCATGCCCACAGTGCGTCGTACGGGGCGGCCATCACCTGTCCGGCGCGACACTGTTGCCATGTTGATCATGACATCACCCACGGCGAGCGGTCAGTACGACCCGTGGGTGGCGGGCCCCCTTAGTCAGGGAGACCCCAAAGGCGGCCAGGCTTCCCGCAGCCGGCCTGGGGTACGGCCGGCTCCCAATAGCCGGCCGGCTCTCTCCCTCGAAGGAGGTGCCTCATAAAGGAGATAAGACGAGGTAAGGCTACAGTGATGAGCCGCCCCACGACGGCACTGTAGCCATGCTTACCACGACAAAGCCCTCGTCACCAGAAGCAAGGCAATAGTAACCAGCCTCCGATAAGACTCCCGAGCGGTGGCGCCAGCCTGTCGACCAGAAGGCCAGCAGCCGGCGGGGCCTACCGGGCGGCGGGCCCATCAGTCGGCGGAGAACCTGGCCAGCGTAGACACAGACGGCTGGGGCCCGCGCCCAGCCAGATTACCATTGTACCCCTGGGGGGTAGGCCTATATAAACCCCCCAGGACACACATGCAAGGAGGATCTCTCTTTGGATAGTTTTAGACACGGCAACGAGAGGAGGAGCAGGCAAGCCTGGCCCTTCTTCATCCTTTCACCAAACAGCTCAAGGAGCCTCTTGTAGCTACTTGTCAATCTAGTGACCATGCGGAGACCCCGCAGAGCAGCAGTAGGGGTGTTATCTCCACGGAGAGCCCTAAAGCTGGGTAAGATCCACCGGCGTGCATGTCTTTGCCTTATCCCGTTTCCAGGCATCGGTGATGTTTTATTGGATCCCACAATGATAAGCCACCCGTTGGCATATGTCGCACCAACCACCTGACATTTGTCGCACCGTCGTCCGGAGACCTTCTCTGGACGGGAACCCTCTTCCTCCCCAGCGTGTGTAGCCAGCCCGGCTCGCCCGATGGCGCTTGCCCCGACGCGCTGCAAGGCGTCGATGACGCATGCGCGGTGAGCTGCCTCGCCGATCTTCTTGGCGAGGCTCGCATCTCTGACGAGCCCGCATCCGACGCGGGCACCGACTGCCCCGAAAGCCACTTCGTCAGCCTCCTCGACCAACTCCACATCTCCGGCGAGCTCGCTGCGGACTTGGAGTCGGTTGGCTCCACCGACCCGATGCTTGTCGATTCAAACACGGCATCGCTTGACGCCTTCCCCTCCAACGTGGTAATCATCAACGACCCTCTTCCTCGAGCCGACAGCAGCGGCAGCGCCATCACTGAGGTACTAGTCATCAGCCACGGCGCCGCCTCTGGTGAAAACGCCCACGACGCCCTGCAGGCGGCACTGCACGACTTATCCGCCCCCATCCCGGCTGACGCCAACACCCAGACACTGGAGGCGCGCCGCCTCGCCCTCATTGCGGAGGGCCAGAAGCTAGCCTCCATGAGATGCCTCACTGAGGCTCACCAGTGCGAAGTTGACCGCGCCGCCTTCGGCACGCCGCCTCCCGATGGGCCGAGCCGCATTGGTATCATCAAGAAACGCGGTGCAGCTATCGCTGGAGGGCTGGGAGCAGATCGCCCAGTCTATGCCACGCCTGTCGAGAACCTACGCGCCGCCCAGGCGGCCGTAGATGAGCTGGACAGACTGAGGGCCGACGAGCTCCCCTACATGACCAGACGCATCCAGCAGCTTATCGACGCGGCCACGGAGCGGCATGAAGCCGGTGTCCGCGCCGAAAGTCCTGCACCGAGAGCATGGTGCGACGTCCCGAACGCCAATGGCGGGCAACACCCATGCATGGAAAGAAAAGGAGCCAGCTGCCATCCGCAGTCGGACTCGAATCTCCATCGAGCGTGACGCAGAAGACCGTCCTCGAGCTGTGGAATGGCGGGGCGATCCCCCCCTCCTCCGCCTCGTGGGGAGAGATATCCCGCTCCGCCGCCTGTCACGCATCCGACTCTCAGCGGCCGACTGGGTCGCCGTGAAGGAGTCGGCGAGAATGACGCCCGCCACCGGATCGACCTCCTAGCGTGATCCCTGGCTCTGGAAGAAGAAGATGATGTAGGCCCGCCCTTCTTTGGCCCCCGCATCCGCGACGAACCCTTCCCTAAAGGGTTCTCGCTCCCAAGAACACGCCCAAGTACAACGGCTCCGTGAAGCCGGAAGACTGGTTGATCGACTACTCCAGTGCGTTTAGCACCGCGAACGGCAACAGGCGTGTTGCCGTGAAGTATGTTCCCCTCATGCTCCAAGGCACGGCGCGTACCTGGCTCAACAGCCTCAAGCCTTACAACGTCAATAGCTGGTTGGACTTCACAGAAGCCTTCATCCGCAACTTCACCAGCACCTACAAGCGGGCTCCTAAGCCCCGACAGCTCTCCTTGTGTGTGCAAGGGCCTAGTGAATCAACTCGCGACTACCTCACGCGTTGGGCTGAGCTCCGCAACTCCTGCGAAAGGGTGCACGAGGTTCAAGCTATAGAGTACTTCACCGCCGCGTGCCGAGAAGGCACCCTCCTCAAGCACCGACTCCTCTGCAACGAGCCGACTACCATCGACGAGCTACTGATCATAGTGACAAATACGCCACGGCTAACTCCTCAATGAAGACCGACCTCCGAGTAGACGCCTCCGGGAAGGTACTCGCTCCAAGTCCCAAGACGCCGGCAGGAGACTCCAGCCGACGCACGTACCAGAACGACCACAAGCGCAAGGCTCCCCCGCCGCCTCCCGCCAGTCGGCTGGTGGCCACCCTCGAAGACGAATAACCCGAAGGGCGGCCCATGCCCAAGAAGCAGAAAGGCAGCAGGCCGGCTTGGCAGCCGGCTTTCTCCTATGAGCAAGTACTTGATGCCCCCTCCAAGTTTCACAGCGGCGCGAAGCCTTCAAACCACACAACCCGAAAATGCCACTGGCTCACGCGGATCTCCAAGGGCGAGGGGATAGCGCCGCTTCCGCCTGCTGGTCAGCCGCCTCCGGCCCCTCCGCAGCCGGCTGCTCGACCAGCAGTTGGGGCTGTTCAAGACGAATTCCCCGACGAGCAGGCCGCCTACGTCGTCTTTACAAGCCTACCAGAAGATCGGCGTAGCCGGCGCCGACAACATCAAGAAGTCAACGTGGTTGCCTCCAACAACCCCGAGTTCATGCACTGGTCAGAAAGGCCTATCAGCTGGAGTCGGACTGATCACCCAGAGGTGATTCCGTCTCCCGGCTCTTACGCATTGGTTTTGGATGCCACCCTCGCAATAGAAAGGCGAGCCGCCCGCTTCTCCCGCGTGCTGATAGATGGTGGGAGCAGCATCAACATCCTATACCGTGACACCATGGAGAAGCTTAGCATCAAGGCGAAGCAACTCATACCTAGTCGGACTGTGTTCCATGGCATTGTGCCCGGCCTGTCCTGCTCCCCAATTGGCAAGATCAAGATAGATGTCCTCTTCGGGGACAAGGATCATTTCCGCCGAGAGGCAGTGTGGTTTGAGGTTGTGGATCTGGAAAGCCCTTACCACGCGTTGCTTGGTCGGCCCGCCCTGGCCAAGTTCATGGCTGTACCCCACTATGCCTACCTTAAGATGAAGATACCAAGTTCCAAGGGCATCATCACCATAGCCGGAGACTACAAGAAATCCTCGTGATTGCTGAAGAGAAGAAGATACTGGACCGAGTCGTGGCCATGGCCGGCAAACAGCCGACCCTGTCCCCCAACCCCAAGGAGTGTGATGGCCAAGGTTCTTTCTAGCCGGCCAAAGAAACAAAGAAGGTACCTCTGGACCCGGAGCACCCAGAAAGGTTTGCCACCATCGGGACAAACCTGGACAGCAAATAGGAAGGCGGGCTCGCTGATTTCCTCCGTGAGAATTGGGACATCTTCGCATGGTCCCGCAAGGACATGCCGAGTGTTCCGAAGGAATTCGCCGAGCACAAGCTACATGTCCGAGAAGGTGCAAAACTAGTCAAACAGCCCCTCCGCCGACTATCAGAAGAGAAGAGAAGGATTGTAGGAGAAGAGATAGCCCAGCTTCTGGAAGCCGGCTTCATTATGGAAGTTTTCTTTCCAGAGTGGCTTGCCAACCCGGTCCTCATGCTGAAGAAAAATAACAAATGGCGCATGTGTATAGACTACACCAGCCTCAACAAGGCCTGCCCCAAAGATCCCTTCGCCTTGCCAAGGATTGAGCAAGTAATAGACTCCACAGTCGGATGCGAGCTCTTGAGCTTCTTGGATGCCTACTCAGGCTACCACCAGATAAAGTTGGATCCAGCTGACCGCCTAAAAACCGCCTTCATCACACCATTCGGAGACTTCTGCTACCTGACTATGACATTCGGCTTGAGAAATGCCGGTGCCACCTTTCAGCGTTGCATGTAGAAATGCCTCCTCAAGCAGTTCGACAGAAATGCCCACGTCTATGTAGACGATATTGTGGTGAAGACGGAGAAGTGCAGCACCTTGCTGGAAGACCTCAGAGAGACATTTGAAAACTTGCGCCGATTTCAAATCAAGCTCAACCCCGAGAAATGCGTGTTCGGAGTACCAGCCGGCCAGCTTCTAGGCTTCCTGGTCTCCGAACGCGGCATCAAGTGCAACCCGGTGAAGATCAAGGCCATAGAGAGAATGGAGATTCCCACCAAGCTACGAGACATCCAGAAGTTCACCGGATGCTTGCCTTCCCTGAACCGCTTCATCAGCCGGCTCGGGGAGAAAGCTCTCCCCCTCTACCGACTCATGAAGAAGTCCGCTCATTTCGAGTGGAACAACCAGACGGACCAGGATTTCCATGAGCTAAAGAAGATGCTAACCACGCCGCCTATCTTGGCGGCACCAACTGAAAAAGAGCCCATGCTCCTTTACATTGCCACTACTAGCCGGGTGGTCAGCACAGTCATCGTGGTCCAGCGCCTAGAAGAAGGTCGAGCTCAGCTGGTCCAGAGGCCAGTGTATTATTTAAGCAAAGTGTTATCCACCTTGAAGCAGAACTACCCACACTACCAGAAGATGTGCTACGGTGTGTACTTCGCTGCCAAGAAGCTCAAGCCCTACTTCCAAGAGCACCCCATCACGGTCGTATGTACTGCCCCGCTCGCCGAGATCATAGGCAGCCGGGATGCATCCGGCTGAGTGGCAAAATGGGCCATTGAGTTGGCTCCTTACACGATCTTCTACCAGCCCCGCACCGCAATTAAATCCCAAGCACCGGCCGACTTCCTCGTCGACTGGGCCGAAACCCAGTACCTGCCACAGGCCCCTGACTCCACTCATTGGCGGATGCACTTCGATGGGTCCAAGATGCACACCGGCTTGGGAGCCGGCATCATCCTCACCTCCCCCAAGGGCGACAAGCTCAAGTACACATTGCAAATTCATTTTGCCGCCTCCAACAATGTGGCCGAGTACGAGGCGCTCATACACGGGCTCCGGCTAGCCAAGGATCTCGGCATCCGCCGGATCTTGTGCTATGGCGACTCGGATTTGGTGGTCCAGCAATCATCTGGCGACTGGGACGTCAAGGACGCGAACATGGCGATCTACCGCTTCCTCGTTCAGCAAATCAGTGGATATTTTGAAGGATGTGAGTTCCTTCATATACCACGCGCCGACAATATGCAAGTAGATGCCCTGGCACGAGTAGGCTCCACCCGGCAAACTATACCAGCCGGTGTTTCTCTCCACTGCCTCCTCAAGCCGTCTATCAAGCCGTCTCCTGAATCTGATTCTATCTTCGTGTCGCCTGACCCCGACGCAGTCGGATCCGACTTGGGGAACCAAGTAGGCAGCTCGGGGACTTCGACAGGCGGCCCGGGGACTGCCATAGTCACACCCAACTCGGGGACTTCGGAACTCGGCCCGAGGGCTACTGCAGTCGGCCCGGGGACTGCATCGACACAACAGGTGGTGGCCGACTCCAACTCTTCACCACCCAGACCACCCGCCCTGGTCACAGTAGCAGTTCTGACAATAGAAGAAGTCACAGCTCCATCATGGGACCAGTCCATCCTCAACTTCTTAGTAAACAGAGAGTTGCCAACCAACGAAATCTCGGCAAGACAAGTTCAACGCCGAGCCGGAGCATATACAATAGTAAACTGAGAGCTTGTTAGTCGCATTGTCACTGGAGACTTCTTGCGCTGCGTCGAGCCAGAGAAGGGCATAGCAATCCTCAAGGACATCCACCAAGGCGAATGCGGCCACCACGCGGCCTCACGATCACTCGTCGCCAAAGCTTTCCGCCATGGATTCTTATGGCCGACTGCTTTGGATGACGCCAAGGAGCTAGTCAAACACTGCAAAGGGTGCCGAGTTTTCAGTTCCAAGCAACATCTGCCGGCTTCCGCACTCAAGACCATCCCCCTCACCTGGCCTTTTGTCGTTTGGGGGCTGGACTTGGTGGGCCCATTCAAGACGGCACGCGGCGGCATGACACATCTACTCATCGCTGTGGTCAAATTTACCAAGTGGATCGAAGCAAAGCCGATCGAGAAGCTGAATGGGCCGACTGCTGTAACGTTCATCGCAGATGTCACAACCCGGTACAGCATACCGCACAGCATCATCACCGACAATGGCACAAATTTTGCAAAGGGAGCACTGGCACGTTTATGCGCAACACACGGCATCCGGCTGGACCTAGCATCCGTCGCCCACCTGCAGTCAAACGGCCAGGTCGAGCGAGCAAACGGCCTCATCCTCTCCGGGATCAAGCCTCGACTAGTCATGCCACTGGAGCGTCCGGCCGGCTATTGGCTCGATGAGCTGTCGACCGTCCTCTGGAGCTTGCGCACTACCCCAAACAAGTCAACCAGCTTCACCCCTTTTTTCCTTGTATATGGCGCCGAGGAGGTCATCCCAACTGACATCGAGTTTGACTCACCTCGGGTCACCATGTACACGGAGGCGGAGGCCAAGGAAGCACGTGAAGTCGGCATCGACCTGCTGGAAGAGGGCCGGCTGTTAGCCCTTAGCCGGTCCGCCATCTATCAGCAGGGTCTGCACCGCTACCACAGCCGAAAAGTCAAGCCAAGATCCTTCCAAGAGGGCGATCTTGTGCTCCGGCTGATCCAGCGAACAACCGGCTAGCACAAGCTCTCGGCCCCTTGGGAGGGCCCCTTCGTCATCAGCAGAGCTCTAGGAAACGACTCCTACTACCTAATCGATGCGCAGAAGCCGAAGGCACGCAAGAGAGATGATTCCGGCAAGGAGTCGAAACGACCATGGAACACCAATCTCCTCCGAAGATTTTACAGTTAAAAAGCAGTATGTATCACGCTAACTTTTGTACTAAGTACGAGACAAAGGGTCCCCCGAGGAGCACTCAGGGACTACCCTCTTTTATCTATGGATGATGGGTATCATGCCTATGAATATGTTACTACATTTGTTTTTTCGTCCGGCACCAGGCCTGACCAGTCGGCCCGGGGACTCGCCGCCTTAAGTTATATATAAAGTTTTGCCTGCAGTCAGACAAGTAGTGTGCCGTCACCCAAGCCCCCTCTTGCCAAAAGTCGCAGCTCGAAGAATCGACTGTCCGACTGGCAAGAGCCAAGGGCAGGAAAGGATGCCCACACGAAAAACGTCTAAGGACCAATGAACTTATATAACGCAAGCCGGCCTCCTGCCCCGCCAGCCGGCTACCAGAGCAGCCGGCTGGCCGGCTTCCCGTTCACCTTGCTGCAATCTAAGAAAGCTCGAGTACTTGCCTTCCCAAAACAACCAAGTCCTTCTCCAGCCACAGACTGCAGAGCAGCTGTCCGGCTGAGAAGGCGGCGGCCAAGGAAAGACGGCAAAGGAAAAAGCCAAAAGGATGAAAAGCAAACATGAACGGAAGCCAAACACATGCATAATATTTACACAAAAGACCTTCAAAAGGCCAGCATTCAACATAGTATGAATACACCCCCACTGAGTGGAACTGCGCAAATTTAAAGATTGTTCAAAAAAGTAACAAGCAGGAAAGCAAGGACGGCGGATCAAGCCAGGGGAATGGCTGGTGAATTGGGCAGGTTGGTGGGGTCGGCAGTGCCGGCTGGAGGAGTGACCGGCTGGTGAGTCTCGGCATCGTTGCTAGAGGCACGATCAGGCTGAGGTGGGCTGGTCACTTCACCGTTCGGTGCGGCGTCTTCACCATCCTCCCCCTCTTCCCCTTCGCCCTCATCACTGGAGGCAATCTCCTCCGCTGAGTCCTCACGTTCTGCCGGGTTCAGCCCGAACCACTCCTTCGGCTGAGCGACGCCGGTGTCATCCACCTCAGGGGCAAAGGCGCTGGTGTCGGTGTACTCGGCGATCGCCGAGGCGCGCTAGATGATAGCTGACCGCACCGCCTCTAGCTCCTCGTCAGCCTCCTGCCGCGAGGTGCTCAGCTGGTCCAAGTTCAGCCCAGGATACCAAGCTCGGACGAACTCTAGTGCCCGCCCAGCGCCGGACCGGGCCGCTGACGCCTTCCAAGCCTCGAAGCAGCTGACTGCGACCTCAGGCCAGTCGGCGGTCCAACTTGGGGTGAGCGGGATCACCTCGCCGGGCTAGAGGGCGGCCAGCACTTGCGCCCCGGCACACTGAAGACAGCGGAGCATGCGGTGGGCCGGCTGCATGCGGGCTTGAAGCGCCAGAAGCTGCTCCTCAAGTGACCGGCTGGCACCCAGTGCGACCTCGGCCCCCGCCTGCCATCGCGCATCGCGGTAGGCCTCGATGGCTTGGGTGGCGGCAGCAGAGTAACCGGGAAAGTAATCTGCACAAAGAAGAAAGCAGTAGCACAAAGTCAAAAGACAAACCAGATAGTAGGAGGCAGGCAAAGAAACGATGAAGAAGGAGGCCCATCGTCGATGAAGTCTTCTACCCGGCTGTAGCCTTGACTCAGCGCCTGCCTGGCCTTGGCCCAGTTCGGCGCCTCAGTCTCGTATTCGGCTTTGAGGGCGGCCTCGCTGTCCTGCACCGCCTTCAGGGCCGCCTTGTGGCTCTCCTCCTGGTTGGCTAGCTTCTTGGCCAGGCGGTCACGCTCTTGAGCCAAGGTGGCGCACTCGGCCTCCTGGGCGAGAAGAGCGGTCTGGGCTCCGCTCAGCTGGCTCCTCAAGTCAGCATTGGCCCCTGCAGATATGAAGAAAGAAGTTGTCAGGAAAAGATCCGACCCGACTGCTCAGTAGTCGGCCCGAATCTCGGGGACTACACCCAGTGGGTGCGCTGACGCGCCCCCACTTGAGACAAAAAATGAAGCACTTACTCCGGCTCTCGGTCAGATTGGTGGTTTTCTGATTCAACTCCTGGGCCTGGGAGTTGAAGGCAGCCGCGCGGAGGTTATGATACTCCTGCAGATAACATAAGTGATACAAGTAAGAACAAGATGGCAATTAGAGTCTACCAAGAAGTTCCAAGCCACCTGCTCAGCTTGCCGGCTCGGAACTCGGGGACTACACCTAGTGGGTGCGCTGACGCGCCCCCACTTGAGACAAAAAATGAAGCACTTACTCCGGCTCTCGGTCAGATTGGTGGTTTTCTGATTCAACTCCTGGGCCTGGGAGTTGAAGGCAGCCGCGCGGAGGTTATGATACTGCTGTAGATAAGATAAGTGATACAAGTAAGAACAAGATGGCAATTAGAGTCTACCAAGAAGTTCCAAGCCACCTGCTCAGCTTGCCGGCTCGGAACTCGGGGACTACACCCAGTGGGTGCGCTGACGCGCCCCCACGGAAGAAATCAGGAGCAATCAATGAAGAGCGGAAGGACTCACCCGGATCACCGTTCGCGTCGTGAGAAATTCTTCGGTGTACTGCTTCAGCGCGGTAGCTTGGGCCTGGAGCCGGTTCCGGACGTCCTGCGCCGCCATGTTCAGCACAACCGTCCCACCGCCCGGCGTCCACCCGGACGAGCTATCGCTAGACGCTTCCAGGTCCTGGGCCGACGGGCCGGTGCCAGCGGCGTTGTGCGGATCTGGCGCGGAAGTCGCCTTCTCCGCGCGCCAACGGGATGGCGATAGGACCACAAGGTCCGCCCCGACAGTCGGCTCACCTCCGGTTGGCTGCACGGGCGGCACGTCGGGCCGGCTACCTTGACCCTTTCCAGCCGGCGGCGTCGGTTCCGTCTCCTTCCCCTTTGCCGGCTGGCTGCGGCGGGTCTCCTTCGTCAGGGGCGCTGGAATGTCGGGTGCCGCGGCGCGAAGGGGGATGACGAGTAGCGGAGGCTGGTTCCGCTGGACCTCCGCCTCCTCCTCCATGGCTACGGCCTCCGCCTAGGCCTTGGCAGCCGTGTCGGCCCGTGCCTCCGCCGACTTCTCCCTCGCCTCCCGAGCCGCCCTCCGCTCCTCTGCCTCCTGCTCCTCCCGCGCTTCCCACGCGTTTTGCTCCGTCGCCTCTAGGAGATCGACGCAGGGATCCACACGGAAGGAGCTTGAGGACCCTCCCGCGGGTCCGACTACGGAGGCGGCAGGGGGCCGTTCAAGAGAAAGTGGGGCCCTGTTTGATAAGTCAAGAAGAAGGCTTAGAAAGATATCAATCGAAGAAGAAAAGAAAGGCTTAAGAAAAATAACACTTACGCTGAAACCGACTGCGGCTGCTTCACCACCTTGCGGAAGCGGGCCGCCTTCGCGGCCGCCTCATCCCGCTTGGTTGCCGCCGCGGTACTCTTGGGCTTTTTTGGCCGATTGCCGAAGTGGGTCAATGCGGCCTGGCATTTCTGCGCGCCGCCTTGAGGAGCCGGCGCGGCGGATGGGCCCGCGCCTTGATGATCGGGCACCGACTGACGGCGCGGAACAACTTCGGCCTCAGCATCATCCGGCCAATCCTCGAAGGCGGCCCTGAGCCCAAAGCCGCCTGCCTCGCCACCCTCCCCTGCGACGTCTTCTTCCATGGCGGCCGCCCCTAGGTCCGGGTCATCAACATCGTCCATCGTGCGATCGGGGAGGAACAGGCGCTCCACCCCCGCAGCCCCGGTTGCCGGCGGAAGCATGGGATTCTGCCAAAAACAAGCCAACTGGTCAGGAGTCGGCCATCATGAACCCGGCGACAAGGAAAGAAGAAAAGAAGAGAAACTTACCACCGGCAGAGGATTGGCGCGGGAGTACGGCAACTTGCCATACTGCCACTCCTCGATGAGCTTGCAGTTGGAAATATAGTTCAACATATAAGACACCTCGGCGTGAGGCATCTCCTTGGTGCTTAGCCGGCACGGGTCAAAGCGGTCGCTCATCTGGCAGATCATATGAGGTCGGCCCTGGAGCGGGAGCACCCGGCGCTCCACGAAGATAGCCACTAGGTCAGACCCAGTCAGACCCTCCGACTGGATCATCACCCGGAGCCGTGCAACGGAGGCAGCCTCACCCTGAGACAGCGACCTAGCCCGGAAGGACCATGAGGGCTGCCTCCCAGCCGGCGGGCTGGCTATGTAAGCCGGCAGATTGACGAAATCGCCTTGCGGAGCGATGTTCTTCATGTAGAAGTAGGATTTCTGCCAGAGCTTCACTGACTGGATTAGCGGGATGGGCGGAAACGGATTGTTATCGCTCGTCCTCCGCATGGCGATGAAGGGGCCGCATGGGGAGGGCACGCCCATGATGACAGTGCCAAGCTTGCACTGGAAGAATTCTCCCCATAGTTCGAGGGTGGGGAGGACACCAAGAAAACCCTCGCACAGGGCGACGAAGGCCGACAGCAGCATCACCGCGTTCAGAGTAAGGTGATGCGGCTGGAGATGATAAAATTCGAGGAAGGAGCGGAGGAACTCGCTTGCCGGCAGGCCGAAGCCGCGCAGGCAGTGCGAGCGGAAGATTACCCGCTCGTCCTCCTCCGGCGCCGGCGAGATCTCCCTCTCCGGCGCAAGGCGGACCCGCACGAAATCCGCGCCCAGCAGCCGCCACATCCAGCGGAGGAAGTCGACGTGGTCGTCGTGGACATTGTAGCCGTCCCAGGAGCTCGACAACGCCATGGGGACGGCGCGGCGATGAGAAAGGTGCGGCGGAAGAAAGGCGCGCGACCCTGCTACGATGAAGCGATGACAAGCCAAGAAGGTTGGCAGGAAGGCCGAGCGGCGATGGGTAGCTGTGGCGGCGGAGAGGAGGAAGAAGAAGGAGGGGACAGAGCGAAGGAGAGCGTGCGAGCGTCTGGCGCTCCCCTCCACTCCCCCTACTTATAGCCTCATGCGGCGAAGCCAAGGAGGCAGGGCGTGGGGGGACGTGGGATTAACTGCACCCATTCCCCCATGCCCCGCGATTATTGCGCCTTCACGGCGTGCGGAAACCACCGCTGGGGGCGCGCAGTCCATCCGGGCCGCAGAAGATCTGCACGTGGGCCGAGGCCCTATAGTGGCGGGCCCCAGACTGCGGTGGCGTCCCGTCGCGCGCGTGGGCTGGAAGGCCCCTCCAGCCGTAGGGTGCCATGTGGCACGCAGGCGATGAACGGCCAGCTTGCAGCCTGACTCGTGCGCCGACTGGTACCCGCCTTCAAGCTTCAAAATCTCTAGAAGGCGGCACGCCTAGTCAAAGCCAGCTCCCAGTTTCCGGCTCCTCAAGATAGGAAGCTGACTGAGCTCCTCGTCATTTTTCTGCCTCGGAGCCCAACCAGCTTCAGGGACTACTGTCAGAGTAAATAACCACGGGTAGCCTAGCCGGCTTCCCCTGGTTCTTCAGAAAAATTATATGTCGATTGAGCCTCCAAGCGTCCAAGACGTGGGGCCGCCTTCCCCCAGCTGGCCACCTCTCAGGCCGGCTGCGGCAAGGCGGCCCAGCCCTGGAAACCTTGAGAAACAAGACCACGAGAAGGCCGGCTCCAAGAAGCCAGCCATGAGAAGGCCGAATCCAAGGAGCCGGCCCCTCAGCAGGCGGCCAAGATCGTGACCTCAGAGTCTGCGCCCACATAACGGCGACGAGACGGGGCGTGGCTATAGTGAAGCCCGCCACCCCCGAATCCCAGAGTACGCATGGCCACAGTGCGTCGTACGGGGCGGCCATCACCTCTCCGGCGCGGCACTGTTGCCATGTTGATCATGACATCACCCATGGCGAGCGGTCAGTACGACCCGTGGGTGGTGGGCCCCCTCAGTCAGGGAGACCCCAAAGGCGGCCAGGCTTCCCGCAGCCGGCCTAGGGTACGGCCGGCTCCCAATAACCGGCCGGCTCTCTGCCTCGAAGGAGGTGCGTCATTAAGGAGATAAGACGAGGTAAGGCTACAGTGATGAGCCGCCCCGCGACGGCACTGTAGCCGTGCTTACCACGACAAAGCCCTCGTCACCAGAGGCAAGGCAACAGTAACCAGCCTCCGACAAGACACCCGAGCGATGGGGCCAGCCTATCGACCAGAAGGCCGGCAGCCGGCGGGGCCTACCGGGCGGCGGGCCCATCGGTCGGCGGAGAAGCCGGCCAATGTAGACACAAACGGCTGGGGCCCGCGCCTAGCCGGATTACCATTGTACCCCTGGGGGGTAGGCCTATATAAACCCCCCAGGGCACCCATGCAAGGGGGACCTCTCTTTGGATAGTTTTAGACACAGCAACGACAGGAGGAGCAGGCAAGCCTGGCCCTTCTTCATACTTTCACCAAACAGCTCAAGGAGCCTCTTGTAGCTACTTGTCAATCTAGTGACCATGCGGAGACCCCGCAGAGCAGCAGTAGGGGTGTTATCTCCACGGAGAGCCCTGAAGCTGGGTAAGATCCGCCGGCGTGCATGTCTTCGCCTTATCCCGTTTCCACGCACCGGTGATGTTTTATTGGCTCCCACAATGATAAGCCACCTGTTGGCATATGTCGCACCAACCACCCGACAGTCCGTGTGTTGCCATGTTTATTGTGGCCTAGTTTATTGTGACCACTAGAAAAACACGGAAAAAGAACTAAAGTGACTACAAGTAAACAACTAAACAAGACAATAAAGAAATAAATAAGCAAGGAACTAACGCTAGGCTATTACGGCTATTACACATATTACATCCACTGGGCATCAAAGTTCACCAGCAGTGCAAATATAGGGAACAAAGCAGCATATTACATACACTGGCCATCTAAATTGGCCACCAGTGCAAATAAATGCGGCAGCAAAACAAGTCCATAACTGAAACAACTTCAGAAGAGCTCAAGAAAGGTTATCCTGGGTATCCACCATGCTGGCAATAAGCTTAGCAATCTTATTAGCTTTGTCCTATTTGGTGCAAAAATCCTCTAACGCTTGTTGTTGCACCAGAAAGAATGCATCTGAATGCTCCAGGGACTTCCGCAGTCCTTCTGCTTCTTGTCGCAGCATAGCTGATTGACTTCTTTCAGCTTATAGTTGAGACTCAAGAAACCGAACTGATTCAGACAGTGAGTTTGTATAGCTTATGCAAGCGGTAGTGGCTAGTAAATTGAACACTAAACCAAGACAGTACTTTGGGGTTGTCTCACTATCTTCAAGATAGTATTCCTTAGCTATTTTATCAGCGTTGTTGGAGACCAACAAGGATATCTCACTATCATGAACCTTATCTGCATTACTTCCTTTACCATTGCTTAATAAGGCACTCTTCCCCAATATTCTGTCAGCATTCTAAAATAAGAAACAACCAGACACATAACTTGTTTAGCATGTACTAGTATATGAAACTCATTTCGGAGAACCAGTTCATTAGTAAGGTGGACAGGATTAAACTACCAAGTCTTCTATTGCCAAGTACTAGTACATAATAAAAGCATCAAACAAACATATATCTATGTCCTATGGTCACTGCATTGTCTTGCCAAATCAAAATAGAGACATGGTTCAAATCATATCAGTTCAAGACAAAGCAGTAGTGAAAGAATACAAAGCGTAGCAAACTACACGGCACAACAAGATTTCAGATGGGTACCATGGGTCTACATGTACAACAACACTATTGGCGCTGTTGTGATGCTAGTAATGTGCATGATATGAGAAGTCAAATGTATACATAATTGAAATTGAAATCAACAGAGATATTGATAAGAGCAAGCCTGTTAAAGAAACATGCGTGAACATACCTGTTGTGCCCTTGCAGTTTCGATTGGATCCTTCAATTTAAAAATAAGTTTGTATGAATAAATACAGTGATACAAGAGCAAAGTAGTATGCACGATAGCAATGGAATCTTAAATTAGAACAGTTGTTCTTCAGGTTTAAGCACTTGTTCTACATGAACAGAGTACAGTAAGACACAAGAATATAGTACTTAAAAATAGAAAATGAGGTCATAGACCTTACCACATTCTTGGTTTGGGACCAGTATAGAACAAGGCGTTCCCAGTCATCGTCCAGTAAATGTGTCTCAGGAGAACGTTAGGGAATTTGATGAGTTTCTTTGCCAGTGAAGTACGTTTTCTTTAGGTAATTCCAATACTGCCACCAAGCATTCTTGAAAATAGCTGAGGTATTAGCACATGTTACCTCATCCTAAGTTTCCATATCGGTCCTTCTCTATAGATAAAAATGGGAAAATTTGATGAATTATAACCGTCATGGAGGTAGAATGTATGGGACAAAGCAAAGTAATTGCCATGAATAACATTACTTACACATAACTCCTGGACAAACACCTTCAACTGGCATTTTCCTTCATCTTTAGTATAATATTTCCAAGATGGGAAGATACGCACATAGGATTTAACAACATCAAATGCGATAGATGCTAAACTATGACTGGCTGGTTGTGCTTCCTCCACAGGAATAGGCATACTAACTGGTGGAGTTGGGGTTTTCCATGGTAGTACTGGCCCTTTGGGCACTGGAGTTGCCTTACTAACCGCTATTGTTTGGGAGCTCTGTGGTGGAGATGGTGATCTGTCAACAGGAACTAGGTTACTATCAACTGGGATTGGGGTTAGATTGGGTGAAGTTGGTTCTCTGTCCATCGTAGTAGGGGTACAATCTACGAGAGTCTGGGTTATGTGTGGTAGGGCTAGTTCTCGTGCATGTACAACCGGGATGCTATCTCCACCAAGAGGTAGCACTGTTTTATTTGAAGACCGTGTTTTTACTCCGCTAGATATTGGCATCATCGGCTCCAATTCAAATAGCTGATAAACAAGAAACATAGTTGAATGTACAGGCATTGTATGAGAGACGGATGCAATAGATAGTGAGGAAAAAAGAGGGCATGAAATAGTTGACATGTATATTGTTTAACTAAAATGGATAGCATGACATAATTTCACATATATGATGTCTATCTGAACTGGATAGGATAGCATAACATAATTCGAAGATATGATGAATAACTAAACAGGATCGCATGACATAATTAACATACATGTTATCTAAGTAATCAGGATCGCATGATTTAATTCACATATATGATTATATACTAAACATAGGGCATTGGCATATATGATGTCTGAACTAAGAACATGGTGTTGAATATTTGTGTATATGATGTCTAAACTATGCAATGCAAGACACCATGGGAGTGTTTGGTTGCCCGCATCCAGCCCAACCAGGCCCGCGCGAGAAGGGAGAGACCTGTTTGGTTGCCTGGTTTTCCTGTTGGGCCCACATCGCATGCTTCTCAAAGTAGCCATGAGCCTAGCTCGCTGGAAACGCTCGGGTCGGCAGTTTCCTGCGAGCCAGGCTGAGTGCGGCGCGAGGTCGCACGGGCGGGTGCGACGCGAGGGCAAGGGGGGATGGCGGGAGATGGAAATCTGGCGTCCCATCCCGGCGCCAAATCTAGCCTCACCCTCTTTTACTCGCTCACCCATAACCACTACCCCTTTCTCCCCTGTTGCATCACCACTGGCAGCGGCTGCGATTTCAGATCTGCGCTTGAGGCGGAGGCGGCGGCGGAAGAGGCGGCGGCGTTTGTGGCGGATCTGGTGCTCCCCTTGCTGTTGGCCACAGTCTGGTCGACCTAGTCTGTACCATGGCTCCCCCTACACTGTCCTCGTCTCCGATGTCGGGAAGCAGCACCCCCTCCCCCTTTGTTAGCTCGGTGGTTAGGCCGTTAGGCTAGGTGTAGGATCGATTTCCCACTGAACGAACCGTCGATGTCGACTAGGTTATGGACGCACGGATGAGGCTGGTAATCCAGCAGTAGCGCTGATTAGTGTGATTCAGGCATGGGTCATGTTTATGCACCAGAGAGCTATTCGTCGTGCTAGTAGACCTTTGATCCGCTATGGTCCATTGTTTATCTGGGAATAGGAGAGGATCCAAAATCTAAACTACATCTACAACTACAATGATGTCGAGGCTCTGTGGATGCTTCGAATGAAAAGAGCACCATTTTCCAGGCTTGTCGAGACCTTCAGGAGCAGGGGGCTTCTACAAGATAGCATCAACACTAGTGTCGAAGAGCAAGTGGCCATGTTCCTCCATGTTGTTGGCCATAACCAGAGGTTCTGAGTCATTCACAACACGTTCAAGAGATCAATGGAGACCATCTCTAGGTACTTCAAGCAGGTGTTTTTTGCTATTGGGGAGCTTAGACAAGAGATGATTAGGAGACCATCTGGTCAGACTCCACCCAAGATTCGTGGAAGCCCAAGATGGTATCCATACTTCAAGGTGAGCAATGACAATATACATTATTCATGGCTTGATATGCTTGTATTGTTCAAGTTGAGCACTAACATAGGCTTGTGATGCCATTTTAAGGATTGCATTGGGGCAATAAATGGTACTCATGTCACTGCCAGAGTTCCTAGGCCACAGTCTGCAGCATACAGAGGGAGGAAGCACTACACAAGCCAGAATGTGCTTGCTGCTGTTGACATTGATCTGAAGTTCACATATGTGCTGGCTAGCTGGGAGGGGCCAGCGCATGATGCTAACATTCTCAGTGACAACATTTGTCGACCTGATGGGATCAACATCCCCGATGGCAAGTTCTACCTTGGAGATGCTGGCTATGCATGTCGGCCGGGTATTCTTCCACCCTTCAAGAAAACCAGGTACCATCTCAACGAGTTCTCTGGTAGGAACTATCCTAGGACTGCACAGGAGTTGTTTAATCTCAGACACTTTAGCCTTAGAGTAGCTATTGAGAGGGCATTTGGAGCTTTGAAGAATAGGTTTAAGATCATGGATCAGAAGCCATTCCACCCATACTCCACTCAGGTTAAGCTAGTTCTTTCTTGTTGCATTCTGCATAACTGGATCCTCTAGTGGGGCTTTGATGAACACGTGCCTAAGGAGGAAGAGGTCGAGCCTGACGATGTTGTTAGCTCCGGCCATGGTGTGGAGGCATTTGACAATGACACTTGGAAGAACAAAAGGTTGGAGTGGGCAGAGGCGACGTGGCTTAACAGAGGTCAGTGCAGGATTTGAAGAAGATGGAAGAAGAAGAAGAAGAAGAAGCAGAAGCAACAGAAGCAGAAGCAGGAGAAGAGGAAGAGGAAGAGGAAGATCTGGTAGCAGCAACACCAATGAACTATCCCCTATTTAGCCAATGGCTGTTAATAATTTGAACTATCATTTGATAGTAGTTAGGATGAACTATCATTTGTTTAAGTAGCTGGCGCTACATGTTCAGATTCTGTGTGGTAAGCTCACCACTAGTTAGAAGTGGTGACAACAACTTATGCAGGTTGCAACCAAACAGCATGTCATATGTGCGCCTAATGCAATGCGAGCAACCAAACATCGGGTCAAAATGGTTTTCTCATGCAACTAGGGGCATGCAGGCAACCAAACTATGTGCATCTGGGTTTTTTTTGCCTGCATCCCCTCAAACTGGCTCAATAGAGCCAGGCTCGCCGGGCCAGGCTGGATTGCCAATGTAACCAAACACGCCCCATATGCATGATATGAGCAGTATAACCGTGCCAAGTTAGAGCATACAACTCAATGGGGGAATAGGACTGGTCATCTATCTCTGAATCCATCTCTAAGGAGCTATCGGGACCCAACAAGAGATCTGCTTCGTCAGGTAGCACTGTCTGCTCTGAAGGCCTTGTTTTCACTCCGGATTTTTCCATCTCCCACCCAAATGGTTGATTCACAGGAAGAGTAGTTTAATGTACAAACATTGTCGACAAATGGAAATGTAATGAAGAAAAGGATGGCAATATATGATCCCTAGTTAAACAGGATGGCATTGCACATTTCACATATATTATGGCCGGCTAAAAGACATGAGACTGCATAATTCCTATATATAATGTAGAAACTAAACATGTGGCATTACAGAACATGTCTAAACTAAGTAGATGACATATATGATTTCAAAAGTAGGCACTGCAAGGCAACATATGCATGATATGACTAACATCATCATGCCAAGGTAGAGCAAACACCTTGGGGGGTAAATAGGAGTGGTCAGCTGCGTCTGAATCCGCCTCAGAACAGATATCTTCCTCTGGATTACAATCTGGAGAGGGGGGGGGGGTTGCCATTGAACCCACCATGGAGCGATGTCTGCATGACATTGTATTGCCATGCAATACTCTTCTCCTTTTCTCTACATGTTCAGCATGACTGTGTACAATATATGACATGCATACGAAAAAAATATGGTGAGATTATGTAAGGAGAGCATCCAGAAATCTAGAGTGATGGTAACAACCAGTGGATGGATCCAAAAATAATGATAGCAGGCTGATGATTGCTTTAATTTAATAAAAAGACAGATGATGATTGATTTACTATTTGTTTCCCACCCAAGATGAACAACATAGGCATACCCTAGGTGAACCAGATATTAGATAGAGATACTATTCATTGCTCGCCGCCGCCGTGTCCGAGCGGGACACCGCCCACCGTCGCCCCCTCCCCAAGCCAGCACCCCCTGCCCCCTTTATAAACGCCACCCGACCCCCCACCTCCACAAGTCGTCGCCGCCGCAACCCTACCTCCCGCTGCAAGTCGCGCCGCCGCCGAAGCTCGCCTGCTATCGCCCCACACCGCGCCACCGCTCGCCGTCGCCGTTGCCGCATGTTGTTGCCGCGTAGTCGCCTCCGCCGCCCCGCCTCCTCGCCGGAGCTGTCGCGCCGCTCGCCGTTGACCGCCGTCGCCGCCGGTTTCCTGCACCCGAACCGGTAAAAACCGAAGAGAACCCTCGCCCTGGTTTTTTTTATAAAAGTCTGGTTTATTTCGTTTAGATCGGTTTTTATTTAGGTTATGTTATTTAGTGAACGTTCACCCGATTAGTTCTTTTAACGAACGAATTTGTTCATTAGTTTCTGTTAGCGAACGTTCATTCGTTAGGTTTTTCTTTTTATTTTAATTTTAGGAGGGACCTATCCGTAATTATTTTTTATCACAGATTAGTCCCTGAACTTCAAACCCTCGTTACTTTTTGCTCGTTTGTCCAAATCCAGTGAAATCAACACCAAAATCTTCGTCTCATTTACCTCTTTCCGGATAATCAACTTGAACATGGTTTTGATAATTTAAAATTTGGTTTCAAGCAGATTTGAATTTTGAACTTCTTTTGATCGTAGTTTGAGTGTCGTAACTCCGATTCGATTGATTCTTTTTGCAATTCGAAACTCTTCACTTGAACTTTCAGCTTATATATTTCCTCTTTAGTTTTACCTTTGCATATTATACTTGAGTGCTTATGTATGCTATTGTTTGTTCACGATAGAGTTTCCGGAGTGCGAGGCTTGCTAGTATGAATCTCTAGGGTTTTTCGATCGTCAGCAAGGCAAGTAACACTTTGATCATATCCCTTATTACCCAGTTTTTATGCATTAGTTTCAGCCCTCAAACATTGCATGAGTAGGATCTGTTAACATGTGGGTATTGGGAAGTACTTGAAGAGGTAGAACCTATTTCCCTTTCATATTCAAACCCCTGGGTGTTACTACGTTATGCTTATATTGCTATGCTATGCTCGTTAACGTGGATTGGTTTGAGAGATTCATGAAAGATGTGAGAGTTATTATTAATTAATGGTTAACTTAAGGTGGCTACTTTAATAAACATCTGGGTGGATTGGTTGGGGCACCTTAGAGCACCTAGTGGTTGTCCGGAAAGTTGGAGCAATCCAGTGTTGTCCTAGGATATCCCGGAGTACCCGTGTGATCATCCTATGGTTTGCCACCCAGGCTCAAAGGGATCATAAGATTGTTCATGCTAGAAACTTCCGTGTGCAGCCACAAGCCATTATGGGCTCTGGCATAGTTGAGTAAGTTGTGGGAATCCTTTCCATGATGGGCTAGCAGATGTAGGGGATTGTAGGTGTACCGACCTATCTATCGGTTAACTGGACCTCTTCGGAAAGACTGTGTCTCGGTCACCCGTTTCTCAAACACCATGTAGTGCGAGAAATACAATGGGGGAGATCGAGTCTTGTGGGGAAAAGTGTGCAAACCTCTGCAGAGTGTATAAACTAATCATGGTTAGTTGTGTCCCCGGTTATGGACATCTTAAGTATCTGGTACTTGAATTATTGATTTGATCTCATCTCTTTACTTAATTAAATTGTTGGGTTATAACTATTATTTTGGGATTGAGTTGGAGGAACCTTCTCAATGTTTTCATCAAACTTTGTAGTTAGATAAAATGTATTCCTTTGTTGTAGGGAAAAACTAGCTTTATGCAAATGATAGCCATAGAGCCTCCACCAGCCATATATGCATGTAGTGATAGATGTTATCTGTTCATTGCTCTATAGTGTTATCTTGCCAGCATATTCCATGTGCTGACCTATATAGGCTGCAACGTATTATGTTGCAGAGTTTTCAGACGAAGAGTAAGGTGCGCTAGGTTGTTATCATGCACTCAGTTTTTCCGTGGAGTTGGATGGACTCTACTACCTTCAAAGCTTCCGCTGTTATCTTATTTAGATGGCCTTCAGCTATATTATTGTAATAAGTTCTGTGTTGAGACATTCAATGTAATAAGTGTGTGATTGAAATCTGTTATAAATCCTCAAGTACTGTGTGTGTTAGCAATACCGATCCAGGGATGACACTTAAACATAGAGACTTGACCGTCTGAGGTCGGGTCGCTACATTGGACGTGACTTGGAGTCTAAGAGGTGAACAGGATAATAAAGTAGGAGGTAATTTTAAGCAATGCGTAACATAAGCAGAAACAAAAGAGTGCGACCTCTCTTGTGGACCCGTGTACTCCTCAGGTTCATCTGTTGAGTCGATGATGGTGATGCCATTGCGATGGGTGCCGGCGGTAGGGAAGGAGATCTGAGGTGGCGAAAGACGGTCAAGAGTCGTGATGTCTGGTTTGGTGGATGCTTCTGTCTATGGAGCAGGTCAGGTGAGGTGGACGACCTCGCGGCAGGAGCAGGACAAACCACACAAAGTTTCCTTCGACACCTACCTATAACTGAAATAATTCTGTAAGGGCTCATTTGGCTTGCATGGTTCTAAAAACGCAGGGATAGGAAAAACATCGGAATAGGATAGGAATGCACATGGTAAACAAAGCATTTGTAAACATAGGATTTCTGTCAACTTGGATGTTTGGTTCATAGGAATTGGAAGAGCATAGGAATGCAAAGAAACATGGCCAAAATAAAGTGAAACTATATGAAAGTGTGTACAGTTAGAATGTTATTCTGCCACTAATGCACTTGGTCTTGTTTTCATTCATAGGATTTTGAAAAGTAGGTCTAGGTGGATGTTTTGCTCCATTCCTTTCAACAAAATGCATGAATAATTGAATAGTAGAGTGCCATAGGAAAATTTCCTATTGCTATGTTTTTCCGTTTAACCAAAATAGCCCTAATGGATCGACATGAATGTAGAGTAATAAGTGATGTAATAAGTGTACAACCTCTTTGCCGTAGCCATGTCGACCTCAGCATCATTGGGTTGGTTGCTGAAGAAGTTGAGTCAGAGGTGGCTGCCAGAGGTGTGGAGGAAGATCTGAGGAATCTGTAGATGGTGTCCAGTGCACTATTATGTTGTGATGGATCGTTCTGTCGTTGGAGCAGCCCCGGTGAGCCGTAAGACGTCAAGGCTGAAGCAGCACAAGACATACATAGTTAATCTCAAGTGGGATTCTAATAGCATCTCCAATAGATGATGTAAAATATATTACCAAAAAGTGATAGATGTAAAATTAACATCACCAAAAACCACCTGACTACAACAGATAACGGCGAGAAGAGCTTGCTGAGGGACGCGAGCAGAGGACGGCACAATGATACATGGCAAATAAGACGAACTGTGCGAGCGGTGTTGGAGACATCATGCACGAATCAGATTAGAGTTGCGTGTGAGGTACTTGGCATACAGTTGATCCATCCGAACTGTTTGTGATGGAATAAGCCGTTTGTGTTGCGGGCAAACACTTGCTAGTATATAACCTTAAATTTAACCAAAATAGTGTTAATGCATGTTACAAAAATTGTATAGCTGCAAACTATGTTCAAATATGGCTCCAATGATATAATCTTTGGTGACATGCATTCGTATTTTATTAGTTAAATCCTACTTATAAACTAGGACGAGGGTATATTAGGTAATTAAATCGCAAATGATTTTTTATTAAGCGTGTCCTCTTGCACGTCTTGTCACCTCGCTGCCGCTGATGGATTACAGCGCAAGCTTGTGCAGCGCATGCTGGCGTTCTTTTGGCCAAACGGTGGCGCCAATGAATCGTCGTTGAGCCCGTTCCCGCACAACCTCGCAGGTTCCCGCGCAAGCTTCCTGCCCGACTCGGCGAAATCCCCCAAAATCGCAATGCTTACCGGCCTGCTATAAAAACCCTCACGGCCGACGAGTCCCGCGTTGCATTTCCCCTCCCTCCCTGTAGCTTATCTCGTCTGCTTCTCCCACAATCATCAATGGCACAGGTCCATCTTCGTTGCTCAGCCACTCCGCCGTCATCAGAGGACAGCTCCAGCTGGGAGGCTACACCGTGGCGGCGGCGCAATCCCCGGCGCAGTGTAGTGCGTGTGGCGTCCCTGTTGGGTGTGCGCGGAACACCCACCACATGCTCTACCGCCGCTGCCCGTCGGCAGCTGTTGCCGGCCGCCGCTGCCGCCAGACCACCGTCAAAATCCAGGGCCATCTCCCGCTCCGCCGCCGCGGCCCGAAGGTGGGAGGTGGCCGTTGTGGCCGCCACCCCACTACCGGCCACCGTGGCCATCACCCGCTCCGCCATCGCGGCCCGAAGGCGGGAGGCGGTGGTCGTGGCCGCCACCCCATCGTCGGCCACCGTGGCCGCCAGCCCACCGTTGACCAGGGATTATCACCCACTCCACCGCCGCGGCCCGAAGGCGAAGGTGGAGGCCCGCATGTGCGTCAGTGACCTTGCGCGGTACATCGAGTTCCTACGAGAGGAGGGGGAGCGCCTCGTTGAGCACGCAAAGAGCCTTACTACAGTCGTGGCCGTAGAACACGCCGACGCAGAGGCAAGGAATCAGGAGATCTACGAGTAGTCCGGCCGCTTCGAGAGGGATCGTCTGGAGAGGCAGTGGGAATTCGAGCTGGCGAGCGTCACTAAACGTGCAGCACCGGCAGGCACCGTATTGCATTTGTCCAGCTCGTCGGTAGGCTCCTCCTCCTCCTCCTCTGCCTCTTACTGAGGGGGTGAGTGCGCTCGGTAGAGGAGAGGCTGCCGGAAGTAGCACAAAGCCCCTCTATGGTAGTAGTAGTATTTAGGGGCAATTTTGTTCAGTTCATCTGACTATAGATGTGTGGTTGAACTGTACAACGTACTTAAAATTAGCTATTATATATAGTTGAACTAGCTATTTCAGTACGTGGTTGGCAACAATTGGGGAGAAGTTTGGTTGGTTCAGTTGTCGAGTTGAACTGTTTGTATAAATTAAGAATGACTGCTTAATCTATGAATGAAATCTATGCTTACTTACTGAATTTTAGTTGCAAAAATTAGATAGTGCTAATGATTTCTAACTGCATTTTTTGACAAATCGCAGTGTTACAAGGATTGACAAATGGCAACATTACTGGACCTACAAATGTAAATCTTTCTAGTTTGACAAATGGCAACATACCCAATAATTGTTTGTACGAGGTTGCACACGGGTCATGCAAAACAACCGTTTGCATTGAAGGGATGCACAAATCCTGCGCCGCTCTCACTTTTCATACGGGTGTTCTATCTAAAACGTTTGCAATCAAGAGCTGCACGAATCCTGCTCGGCACATTTTTCCTTGGCTTCCTGGGGAAGCTGTCGGTTTGCATACGGGTGTTCTAACTAAAACGTTTGCGATGAGTGTTTTATATTTAAAAACCGAATTAAACCTAGGAGACAAAATTAAACCTGGGGAAGCTGACAATTTTTTTACCACGGCATGTTGATGCTGCTCCATGATAACATGCCAAGTTTCATGAATTTCAGACGAGTTTTGGATTTACTAGAATTTAAAAACCATGTATCTCAATGTTTGCGGCTGAGTGATGGTGCCAGGGTGTTTGAAATTCATTCCCATTTCTAGCATGGGACCTAAGCATGCACCCAAGGACACATATTTGATTTCTCAACCAGTTTATATGCACTCAAGAATGTGCATGTAGTTCAAATTTGAATTATGCACATAAAATGCCTGGAAAACCCGGTTAATGTATAAAAATGTCCAAACGAACCCCGAAAAATTCCAAAATTGAACACATCACTCTTGTTGTTCTATGTTGACACTCGAATTTTTTTGAAAGCAATAAGATGCAATAGATATCGTTTCGTCCCCAAAGGTGCCACATACCCTACCGAAAACAACACGCTTTTTGTGAGAAGCTCTGGTTTGTGCGAAGCTTATACCCAAACCTGCCCCAAATGGGACAAAAAATTTACCATGACATGTTGATGCCGCTCCATAATAGCATGCCAAGTTTCATGAATTTCCGACAAGTTTTGCATCTACTAGAATTTAAAAACCAGGAATCTTAATGTTTGCGGCCGAGTGACGGTGGCAGGTGTTTGAAATTCATTATCATTTCTTGACTGGGACCTAAGCATGCACCCAAGGACACATATTTTATTTTTCAACCAGTTTATATGCACTAGAGAATGTGCATGTAGTTCAAATTTGAATTATGCACATAAAATGCCCGGAAAACCCAGTTAATGTATACAAATGTCCAAACGAACCCCGAAAAATTCCAAAATTGAACGCAACACTCTTGTTGTTCTATGTTGACACTCGAAATTTTTTTGAAAGCAATTAGATGCAATAGATATCGTTTCGTCCCCAAAGGTGGCACTTTCCCCACCGAAACCATCACGCTTTTTGTCAGAAGCTCTGGTTTGTGCGAAGCTTATACCCAAACCTGCCCCAAATTGGACAAAAAATTTACCACGGCATGTTGATGCCGCTCCATTATAGCATGCCAAGTTTCATGAATTTCCGACGAGTTTTGGATTTACTAGAATTTAAAAACCAAGTATCTCAATGTTTGTGGCCAAGTGACGGTGGTAGGGTGTTTGAAATTCATTACCATTTCTTGCATGGGACCTAAGCATGCACCCAAGGACACATATTTGATTTTTCAACCAGTTTATATGCACTGGAGAATGTGCATCTAGATCAAATTAGAATTATGCACATAAAATGCCTGGAAAACTCAGTTACTGTATAAAAATGTCCAAACAAACCCCAAAAAATTCCAAAATTGAACACAACACTCTTGTTGTTGTATGTTGACACTCGAAATTTTTTGAAAGCAATAAGAGGCAACGAATATCGTTTCGTCCCCAAAGGTGGCACGTTCCCTATCGAAACCATCATGATTGTTGTGAGAAGCGATGGTTTGTGAGAAGCTTATACCCAAACCTGCCCCAAATGGGACAAAATTTTTACCACGGCATGTTGATGCCGCTCCATGATAGCATGCCAAGTTTCATGAAGTTCAGATGAGTTTTGGATTTACTAGAATTTAAAAACCAGGTATCTCAATATGTGCGGCCGACTGACGGTGCTAGGGTGTTTGAAATTCATTCCCATTTCTTGCATGGGACCTAAGCATGCACCCAAGGACACATATTTGATTTTTCAACCAGTTTATATGAACTGGAGAATGTGCATGTAGTTCAAATTTGAATTATGCACATAAAATGCCTGGAAAACCTAGTTAATGTATAAAAATGTCCAAACGAACCCCAAAAATTTCCAAAATTGAATACAACACTCTTGTTGTTCTATGTTGACACTCTAAAAAAATTTGAAAGCAATAAGAGGCAACAGTTATCGTTTCGTCCCTAAAGGTGGCATGTTCCGTACCGAAACCATCACGCTTGTTGTGAGAAGCGCTGGTTTGTCAGAAGCTTATACCCAAACCTGCCCCAAATGGGACAAAAAATTTACCACGGCATGTTGATGCCGCTCCATGATAGCATGCCAGGTTTCATGAATTTCAGATGAGTTTTGGATTTACTAGAATTTAAAAACCAGGTTCTCAATATGTGCGGTCGACTGACAGTGGCAAGGTGTTTGAAATTCATTCCGATTTCTTGCATGGGACCTAAGCATGCACCCAAGGACTCATATTTGATTTTTCAACCATTTTATTTGCACTAGAGAATGTGCATGTAGTTCAAATTTGAATTATGCACAGAAAATGCCTGGAAAACTAGTTAATGTATAAAAATGTTCAAACGAACCCCGAAAAATTCCAAAATTGAACGCAACACTCTTGTTGTTCTATGTTGACACTCGAAAAAATTTGAAAGCAATAAGAGGCAACGAATATCGTTTCATCCCCAATGGTGGCACGTTTCCTACCGAAACCATCACGCTTGTTGTGAGAAGCGCTGGTTTGTGAGAAGCTGATACCCAAACCTGCCCAAATGGGACAAAATATTTACCACGGCATGTTGATGCCACTCCATGATAGCATGCCAAGTTTCATGAATTTCAGACGAGTTTTGGATTTACTAGAATTTGAAAACTAGGTATCTCAATATGTGCGGCCGACTGACGGTGGCAGGGTGTTTGAAATTCATTCCCATTTCTTGCATGGGATCTAAGCATGCAACCAAGGACACATATTTGATTTTTCAACCAGTTTATATGCACTAGAGCATGTGCATGTAGTTCAAATTTGAATTATGCGCATAAAATGCCTAGAAAACCCAATTAATGTATAAAATTCTCCGAATGAACCCCGAATAGTTCCATTTTTTTGGATGACACGCCTATAGTTGCCTGTTTACTGCAGATGAAAATTCTAGCCATCGAAACACTGTGCATGGCCGCTGTGACCCCATTATGTAATTCAAATCAAGACGAAAAATCAAGTAGATCCCACACAGTTTATTATAACCAACCATGTGAGATGCAATACAAAATATCTTCCGCCCATGTCTGAATAAGGGACTGTGTCTGATGACACTTTGCACGCCAGTGTTTTGGCTGAAGCGATTCCAAATTTTTGGATTCCATGGAAATATCTATCTCCCCGCCCCCTCACCCTTACCAAAAGCCACATTTCCCTTGTTTCTGCCTTCTTTGCCAAGTTGAAACCTTCACTCCTTGCTTGCAGCACCGGCACCTCCTCGCCGGCGACCCTCCTTCATGCTGCTCGCCTCGCCTATCCAGGCAAGTAATCCACACCCGACCCCCATCCTCCTCATCCTTCCACATCCCACATTCCTCGACCGACGGCGCGAGCGCGACACCTTCCACCCAAATCACTGACCCCTCCACCAAATAAGCGCCGACCTAAGCCATGGTGCACGCAGTATAGCCAGGACCTCAAGGAGCATTTGGCAGCGGAGAAGCAAATCGTGGCCACACGGGCGGATGAGGTCGCGATGGCTGCCATTCGTGCTGACCCCCAGATCTTGAAGAAGCACCTTGCCATTTGCTAGCTACGCCGGTTAAGCATGCTCGGTTTACCCGTTGCGTGTGTTTCTCCTGCTTTTCCTTCACAAATTCTAGTGAATTGTGCTATCTAATTTTTCCATGCAATTTGTTGCTCTAGTCTATATGTTCTATATGTCGTGCAGTGTGGTGCTCACTTATTAACTGTTTTGTTAATTAGTTGTCGTCTTCAGTTAACTGTTTGGTTCAATTCTACAAATGTGATGTTCAATTCTTCAGGCTGCAATTTTGTATTGTCTTCCATGTGAGAAATAAATAGAATTTATCTTTACAAAATATATGAGAAACGAATACAATTGCTATATTTCCAAGTTGTCAAGCATGCTTGGTTTGGTTATACATTATGCAATGTGGTGCTCAGTTAACATTTGGTTCATTTGTGTTGTGGTGTTTAGTTAACTATTTGATTCAATTCTGCAATGCGATATTCAATAGTTGTGGGTGCATTCTGTTATTGTATACCATGTGAGGAATAAAATGAATTTGGATGTAGTAAATACATGAGAAACAAATACAATTGCTACAATTTGTTATAGTTAACTGTTTGGTGAACTATTTGATCTTCTATTAGGAGTATGTTATATTGTGCAATGTGGTGCTCAGTTAATGTTGGTTCATTTGTTGTGGTTTTTAGTTAACTGCTTGGTTCAATTTTGCAATGCGATGTCCAATTGTCGTGGGTACAATTTTGTATTATTGTGCATGTGAGGAATAAATCGAATTTGGCTGCACTTAATACATGAGAAACATATACAAGTGCTATATTTCCTAGTTCTTAATCATGCTCGGTTTGGATAAATAGGTTTTCCGTGTGGCTTGAATTAATCTGATGAATCTGCAATGTGCTTATTTTTCATCAACATATTTTACTGATAGCATGCGAACCCTTACTTAACCTGATGACTAACTACCTTATATGTGTTGCAGGGAAACAATGAGAAGCACTGAGGTTTACAATCGAGGTTAGCACATTCACGGTCCGTTGTCTAATCGCACATTATTGTGCAATTGCAGGAACCATTCTAATATTTAGGTTTTTAACAATTTGGTATTGCGCATGTAGGTCCTACTGTCAGAGGTTTTGACCCACTGTTCGACCCTTTTGCATATGGGGAAATGAGTTGTCCATGAATATCAGTCAAGTCAAGAAACTCAGAAAGATTTTTAAGATAAATAAATTAGCGACAAAAAACAACAAGATCTTTGTCTGCACAATGAAGAAGACATCAATTCACTACAAGATGGTATTGACTATTATACCTTGCCTTTTTCATTCCTTTGCCCCATTTCCAATATAGAGAAGATATTTATGCACATCCTTGTTTTCAGGCCTTTCCAAAGCAGTTCACTGATGATTACCTCTCAAATCACCTATATGGTTAGGAGGTGAGGAATGTATTCATACAACTCCCACTGTTCAATATTGAAGTGTTCCTGAAGAGGACGAAGGATGGACGGTCAATCATCCACAGGCACTGGCCTAAAGTTACAAAGACCTTCAACATCAATGAAGGCTCAATGTTCGCCTTCTACTTTAGCAGTTTTCCAGATGAGATACATCTGTCTATGTACCGTCTATGATGCTAGTTTTCAAAGGTTATAGATGTTGCATGTGAAACTTGGTCCTGGTGTAGTTGTGTAATGGGGTAGCTGAGTGCTGAAGCTATATGATGTTGTACTATGATTTATTTGAATTATGAAAATGAAATATATTGTGTGCTTAATATGAAATGTCAATTAGATTAATAAATGGATTATCAATAATTTGGTAATTAGCTTGCTAATGGCAAATTAGCCTGCTAATGGAAAATTAGCCTACTAATTGGGTTTTTCTATTGCAAATAGTTGTTGAAAAAATACCGAGGGTGATGACCTCAGGCAATGCACACAGTTTCTAGGAATAAACCGTATTGGATCAATGAACAATCACACATGACTTTCTCTTGAAAACTGTTTGCATTAGGCCACCTTGCGCAAACGTTTACCACATAAAAACTGTGTTTGATGGAGAGCCTTTGCCACACAGTTTCTTCTACGGACCGTGTGTGATACATTCAATAACGCAAACCATTTAACGGGAAAAAATGTTTGTGATGTACCTGTGAACGGAAACGTTTTCCTTGGAGCGGCTGTGTGGGATGTACTTGCGACCGGAAACAATTTCGCCATATAATTTATTTATTTTAGCTCTACTGTACGTATTTCCGTATTTGAGCGCTCGCCGGTCGCACACGTTATCATTTTGCCGAGCCTGCATGCCAGGAGGGCATATCCCCGATGGTTTCTGGGTCGTGTGGGAAGGACCCCCTTATCGCCCACACTCACTTGGCGACGGTTCCAAATGCCGTCACATAAAGGGGTTGAAAACCGTTTGTTTAGGAGCTCGTTGTACTAGTGACACCTCGGTCATATCTTCGTAGTGCTTAGGCGAAGCCCTGCGCCGGTAACTTCATCATCACCGTCACCATGCCGTCGTGCTGACAGAACTCTCCCTCGTCCTCAACTAGATCAAGAGATCGAGGGACGTCGTCGAGCGGAACGTGTGCTAAACGCGGAGGTGCCGTACGTTCGGTGCTTGGATCGGTTGTATCACGAAGACGTTCGACTACATCAACCATGTTACTAAACGCTTCCGCTTTCGGACTACGAGGGTACGTGGACACACTCTCCCCTCTCGTTGCTATGCATCTCCTAGATAGATCTTGCGTGATCATAGGAAAAAATTTGAAATACTGCGTTTCCCAACAAGAGAGACTTCACATGTAGTTTAGGGAGGGCCTGCAGTTCATCTTCAACCTGCACCACCCTGAGCCGCCAGCCACCACCGGCCGAACCGCCGGCCCCCGTGCTGCCTCGCTGGCCCGAAACAGCTCCCCATCGCCGGCCCACTACCGCCTCGCTGCCCCGAAACAACTCCCCATCGCCGGACCGCTGCCGCCCCGGCCAGCCCTCTAGCCCCCTTC